>NW_026873098.1:0-141077 GCF_032173495.1 Musca vetustissima | reverse complement strand
TATTTATTTAAATGTGAATCTACCTAGATCTATCCTTAAAGTGTGTAAATCGACTTAACAGAAATATAAATAGGTCATACGTTGGGCTATGTCTGTACTTCTAGAAAACGCAAATATATAATTTTATGCTCAATTTTGTACGATGTGCAAACTTTGATGTCAATCTTACTAACATGATTAGTTTGATGCCCAATTTACTTGAAATCGGGCGAAAATATATATGGTGCGTCAATTACTTAAAATCAATCTATAATAAAAAGGGCTATATCTATCTAAATCTGGACCGATTTTCACGAAACTTGGCAGACATCATTCTAGACCTAAATGAATAGGCTGTACCAAATTTCGTGCAAATCGAAAGATATATAGGGACTTTGGGCCACCATTTACATGAAATCGGACGAAACTATATATGGGGCTATATCTAAATCTGTACCGATTTTCTCGAAACTTGGCAGACATAATTCTAGACCTATGTGATTAGGCTGTACCAAATTTCGTGCAAGTCGAAAGATATATAGGGACTTTGGTGCACCATTTACATGAAATCGGGCGAAACTATATATGGGAGCTATATCTAAATCTGGACCGATTTTCTCGAAAGTTGGCAGATATCATTCCAGGCTCAATTCAGTACGTTATGCGAAATTTCGTGCAAATCGAAAGATTTACGCCACACTTCAGGTCGAAAGTATCTAAGTGCAGACTTAGATATTCGAAAAATGTATGGGCTATATGTGGAAACATGTGATGAAAATAATACCTCATATGTAAAGGAGTGGACTTATAGAAAAATATTTAATACTGAATTCAACCTAAATTTTCACACTCCTCGTAAAGACACGTGCCAAAAGTGTGATTCGATAAAACTAAAAATTGAATCATCCAGTAATGAGGACGAAAAGTTGCATCTTATGGAAATTCATGATTCACATCTTAAAAGTGCCGAACAGGCTAGAAAAAGTTTAAAAGATGACATACAAAAAACAAAAGATAACCCGAAAGAAATTTACGGATTTACATTTGACCTACAAAAAGCGCTTCCTTATCCAAAACTTTCTGTTTCGGTAGCTTACTATAAGCGCAACATGTATGTATAAAATTTAGGGTTTCATAATTTCCACAATGGAAATGCTAAAATGTATGTATGGGATGAAACAATCGCCTCTAGAGGATCACAGGAAGTTGCGTCCTGCATCTTAAAGCATATTCGGGACATTATTACTCAAAAGCATATAATAGCCTACAGTGATGCCTGCTCAGGACAAAATCGAAACATTAACATAGCTTTAATATGGTTAAAAATTGTTCAGTCATCTGATAATAATGTTGAAACAATTGATCATAAATTTATGGTATCCGGCCATTCTTTCTTGTCAAATGATCGGGATTTTGGTTTGATAGAAACTAAAATGAAAAAATCCAATCATTTATACGTCCCTGAGCATTATTATAATTTAATAGAATCATGTAAGATGAGAAACCCATTTTCGGTAGTACAAATGGATCAAAAAGATTTTATTTCTACAAAACAACTAAAAGAATCAACGAATAATAGAAAGAAAAACATCAATGGAGAAGCTGTGCCTTGGTTAAAAATACAATGGATCAGATTTCTAAAAAATGCCCCATATAAGATGTTTTATAAAACTTCCTTGGATGACAACTCCGAATTCAAAGTACTAGACCTCTCACCTAAAAAAGGAAGACCTAGAATATACGGAAATATTGATTTACTTCCATTATACACTACCATTAGACCAATAACAAAAGAAAAACGTAAAGATATGATGGATCTACTACCCTATATTCCACCAATTTTTCACAAACACTTTATTTCTCTAAATACTAATGAATAATTTACTTTGTCACAATGAAATGAGTTTGCATAAAACGTTAATTACTAATAAAATTGTTTCATTTTTTGGTATAAGTCATTTATAAAGTCATGCAGTTAATTTTGAAATTGGTACAAGTCATTTAAACCTTTCAAAAACACATTTTCTTTTAAAAATGGCCATAAATTTCACAATCATAATAAATACTTGTTTGTTGGGACTACATTAATGTCGAAAAATCATAAACCATAATGCAAGAATATTTTTTAATCCTTTAAAATGCAAAACTCTAAATATCTCGAAACAAAAAAATATGACTTATACCACTTTTAAAATCATGGGCACAAATATTCAAAACAAAGCAAATTTTGAAATTTTGTTAAAGTACAGGTGACGATCAGTGTTGCCAGAAGTTGTAAAAATGCTAAACGACAGAAAAGATGCTAAATCAGGCACTGCAAATGCAAACAAATAGTAATTCACAATGTAGCTCGGACCGACGCAACGATGCGAGTCGAATTTTCTTGTTTTTGAAAAGCGACGCAACTCGAAACGACTTAAATCGAGACAACGTAAGTCGAGGCTCTAGTGTATATATATATATAGGTGCCATATCGAAATCCTAAACGATTGTCTCCAATTTCAATAGGGTTTGTTCTTGGACAAACAAAGTGGCATGTTCCATTTTGTCAAGTCATTACGTTGTCTACGTCATTGATCTCGTTTCCTTTTCCTGTTGCCAACATATGCATAAATCGGTTAAAAATTCGTTAATACCGGAAATTTGGCGGAAACTTTATGTGAGAGCTGCTTCAAAACTTGGATCTATATAGAAAATTTTCAGCAAAAATGTGTTTTATCATCTAATATCCCGGTCATTTTAATAAGAAAATGCGACTAAAACCTTCAAAATACTGAGCTATATCAACACATGTAGAGACTACCCAAAAAAGATGGGATGGAGCTCGCTCTACCTTGAATACGGGGATACTGATATGGCTAAATCGACATAGAATTTTATTCTGATCGAGAAAGTATCGCTCATTTGCTGCAAAACCGTCAAAAATCAAAAACTTGATTTTGAAGAAAATGCGTTTTAAGTTTTCAATTTACACACATTACAAGGAACAGGGGGACTTCTACAGCTTCTCAACCAGTGTGTGTAATGAAATATTTATCTGAATTGTATACACAACTTTAAACTGATATGGCGAAAAATTCGGCATCATTAAGTCAACAATTTGATTTTTTTCGGCCTTGCAGCAAACAAACGATATATACTTTATGTGGTCTCTAAGGTATTTTTCGAATTATTGCAAGGGGCATGATAAACGTTAATATACACTCAACCTTATGGGAAAGGGAATAAAAAATTGATTCATATTTAATATAAAGAGGAAATATACAAACGTTTTGACCTTACTAACAATTTCTTCTTAAAATCCAATTAGTATCTCTATTAATTAGTAGCCATTTCAAATACAACACCCCCTTTTATTTTCCTTTGGATAATAACAAGTTCAAGTATGAAAATTAACTTCTGTTTTACAAAATGAATATCATCGTCTCCTGGGAAATATCCAGTTCTTCTCATTTCTCAGTAATTGTTCAATACTCTGTGGCGAACTTTGTGATAGAAGTGTTAAATGTTCTTCATGTAGTTGATTCTATTGCCCTATTTTATTTCGCATGCTTCGTTTCATTTCAGGTACGTGCCAGACGTAAAGTTGCCCTGACAGTTTTGGCTTTTGTGGTTATTTTCGGCATTTGTTTTCTACCAATTCATGTCTTTATGCTGTGGTTCTATTATTGGTAAGTGTAATGTATTAAATTTCATACTTCTAGCTAGCGAAACATATAACATGAAAAGGATAAGTGTATCTACGTGTGTGTCAAATATAAAACACAAAATACAGGGAGGGCTAAATGTATCTTCTAATCGACAAAAAAACCGAATAACATTTGGAAGTAAATTTTGTATTTGAAACTTGAAAACATTATTAGCAACAGTGAAACCTACGATATAGTACTAATAATTTGGTTCACCCTGTACAACATCATGGAGATGAACAGTTCGACCCTTTAAAACGTCGTTACTCATGGAAACTAATAGCATCTTTGAGTTTATGTAACTTCAAAAAACGTGACATAGTACGTATAGTTTAAATTTGTGTGTCTTGCTTAATAGGCTTGAGAACTCAGGCTGTCATACCACAGAATCTGATGTTTTACTCATGAAAATTCCAAATTACAGTCAATTCAATTAAAAATAATTCCCAAAATTCCGAAATTTGGTATGTACCGCTATATAGGGTCTATCGAAAAAAGTGGACCAATTTTAAATATTTTCAGTAGGAAGATTTGATACCCAATGAAAAAAAATAAAATAAAAACGTCATTAAGTGCGCCCGGGCCGAAATTGTGTACCCTCCACACCGTGATTCCTTAATTGCGTGTTGTGACCCTTAGTACCTTTGGATCAAATCTATATAGGCAGGCAGTAGAAGATTTCGAACTTCGAAAATGAAAAATATCGGTCCACTTCTATTTCCTACAAAATTATCACATATTTGAAGGACAATGAATATATGATATAATGCGAAAATATTCTCCAGATGAGTCTACTCCTTATGTGGAGGCACACTAGGAGCCAACAAATTTGATAACTTACAAATCTCATATGAATATTCCATTGATTTTATTCCAAACATGTAGGGTTTAATGTTGCTTCCACATCTTGGTCAAGTTGGATGGAACTTGACACAAGTCACTTATTTGGCCTAAGGACGAACCCTATTGAAATTTGGAAAAAAATCGTTTCAGATTTGGATATAGCTCCCATATATAGTTTTATCCGATTTTATGTAAATGATACACCACAGCGTACTGGAATAGTTTCATATTAATATAGGCGAAGTTTTGTGGAAATCGGTTCAGATTTAGATGTAAATGGTGCACCAAACTCCCAATATAAGTCCGATTAAGACAACATTTTGCACTGAGTACTGAATTAGGTCCAAATTGATGTATGCGAAGTTTTGTTGAAATCCACATAATGTATCGTCCTATTTTATGTGAAAGATGAACCAAACTCAAAATATTTGTCCGATTGAGACAATTTTTGGACAGAGTACCGAATTAGGTCCAAAATGATGTATGCGAAGTTTTGTTGAAATCGGTTCACATTTAGATATAGGTCCCATATATAGTTTAATGAGATTTTATGTGAATGAGGCACAAAATCCCAATATTTGACCGATTGAGACAAAATTTTACACAGCGTACTGAGTTAGGTCCAGACTGATGTATGCGGAATTTTTTTCGAAATCGGTTTAGAATTATATATAGCTCCCATATATAGTTTCGTTCGCTTGTATGTGAACTCCCAATGTTTATCTGATAGAAAGAAAGTTTTTCATAGAATACTAAATTAGGCCTAGACTGATGTATGCCAATTTTTTTTTAATCGGTTCAGATTTATATATGTAGAATGATGAACCAAACTCCCAACATTTGTCCGATTGAGACAAAATTTTGAAGAGAGTACTGAATTAGGTCTAGAATTTTATATGCGAAGTTTTGTTTAAATCGGAATGAAATTTGTGATCTACATAGAAATTTGTGATCTACATAGAAACCAATAAAAAACCATGCACATAGCATTCTTAAATCTAAAAAAAATGAATGTCAATCGGACAGATTTGGATTTTTGGTGTATGAAATTTGGGAGCTGTATGTAAATCTGTATCTATTGAATTTGCAAACTGAAACTTAAATTGCCCTGTAACTTTTTTGAAAATAAAGCAGTATATTTTCTTCAGCTAAGGGAAACTTAGAGTTTTCCAACACATTTGTATAAACAATCCGATCCAATACTTCATAAATCTCGTAAATATATCGAACTCCATAAAAAGAAAATCCGTCCAATACCATTACTGACCCTTCTCCATGCTTTCCAGTACGCTTGCAATACTGTGCATGAGCCTTTTTTTAACATTCTCACGGTAATTTTTTTCATGCCTGAGTCTTTAATATTTAACTTTAAATCATCAGAGAGAATATTTCTCCACTGAGTCGGATTGCAATTAAAATTAATTTGGCTTTCCGATACTTTTCAGATATAACAGTACTTTTTGAATAGTTTCCGGACATGAAGGCTAGCTCGTCCATGCTCTGTTCTTGAGATTATATGCAACGATAAACTCTCACTGATATGACAATTTGTTCATCAATACGAGTTGATGTTCTTTTCAAGCCTTCCTCCATGCTGAACTGTCACTACTGATATAGTTGCATAAAATCAACTTATAATTTCTTCGAAATCATATTCTGTGATAAATTATTTTCACAATCACTGGTAATTAGCTGTTCTTTCGGGGCATTGTATTTGTTTGAAGCCAACTTTATTTTTTGGCAGTAGGTCAAAATTGAAAACAAGACAAATGTTATTGTAATTAAATCTAGGTGTAGGAACCAAAACATAGTAACAGTAACGATGCAAAAACTAAAATAATAGAGCTCTTCTGTTTGTGCTGTTCAGCTGCTTTAGTGTCCAAGTGTCCAAAATTAAGACAATTCTCTTGTTCATAAATTATTATTTATTTCATAATTAATTTTGCATTAATGCTTTTGTTTTTTAAAAGTGAATAAAGTACCCGATTTCACACCAAAAAAATAACACTAATACTCTCTGCAATATTTCATGTAAATCGAAAAAAAAAACATAGGCTCCTCGGCGCACCATTTGCATGAAATCAGACGAAACTATATGGGAGCTATATTTAAGTCTAAACAGATTTTAACAAAACTTCACAGACATCAAACTTCACACATCCATAAATCAGTACGCTCCACAAAATGTTGTATCAATCGGAAAAATATTGGGAGTTTGGTGTACCATTTATACAAAATCGGACGAAATTCTATATGGGGGCTACATCTAAATCTGAACTGATTTTCTCCAATTTCAATAGGGTTCGTCCTTGGGGGCAAATAAGTGACTAATCCAAACTTCATCCGAATAGGATCATAAGTGCGACCTGTAATTTATTGACAAGAATACATGGACAGACGTACATGCATAAATCAACTCAGAAAGTGATTCTATGCATATTCTCAAAAGAAACCATGGGTCTATCACGATTCCTTTTGCCTGTTACCCATACTCATAGGCGATCGTATTTTTTATTGCACCAATCAATGTTCTGTGGCACAACTGACGCTTTTGAACGACACGTAGGACTAAAATCCCCATTAACAAATCATATTTTATACATTCATAGGTTATTTCTAAATTACTTGCGCGTTAAAATTAATTTATTTTATTTTTCACAAATACATTTGCATATTTATTCATTGACAATTGATACAAAACAATAACATGCTTTTTCTTTCTAATTACAGGCCCACCGCCCAGGACGATTACAATTCATTTTGGCACGTTCTACGTATAGTTGGTTTCTGTCTGTCCTTTGCCAACAGCTGTGCAAATCCAGTGGCTCTGTACTTCGTTAGCGGCGCCTTTCGCAAACATTTCAATAGGTACTTGTTCATTCACATCGATTCGAATGCGTGGCAAACAACGAAATATAACCGCCAAACGTAAAAATTATAACCCTCCCCCCACTACATTACCAAACTCAATACCCATCTACCACTTTGTCATCTGCTACTAACCAATTTCGTTTGCAACGACCAACATGTATAAATCAAAAATGCAAACGAAATGCTCCCAAACACTTGTCCACATAATTTATGAATGTCATTGTTGTTGTTGTTGTCGTCGGTGTTACCCATCCACATCTGGATGCCGTTTAGAATAAGTCCATAATTTAAACAATTGTTAAATTTGTGTTCTTCAAAATGTTGTAAAATGTTCTAAAATTGAATACAAGCGCTTATTGGAATTAATTTAAAATGCATGAAATATTGTGTTATCCTTTAAGGAAGATTTTGTTTCCATGCCAAATAATCCTTTCATTTTGAAACAAAGTTTTGTTTTTTGATTTGTTTTCCTTTGTTTTGGCCACTATCTTATTTAAATCTTATTTTATGTTCATCTTATCTATCGTGCTTTGTTTGGCTCCCTTGGAAAATGTTATACAACTTAAGGTGTCTTCCCTTCCTCACAATTATTTTTTTTTTCGTTTCCTCTGTTCTCTTTTCCTTTTGTTTTCCCCATTGAATTGCAGGTATCTATTTTGTGAAGGTTCTCGCACAAAACTCAAAAAACGTAACGACACCATGTGCATGCACCGGGACACATCACTGACCAGCACAGCATCCAAGAGATACTATCACTCAAGACGTTCGTGTTTCAATCAGAGCACCATTCGTAGGTAAGTACAAACTATGTACCATGGTTGTACAAATGTCCCCCGCCACCCAATCGGATAGAATATTCTGTAATGAGTTTTGTAGTGGGCCCTTGTAGAAACTGACATTTTTTTCTGAAAAAATTCACTTACTTCACAAATTTTTCTGTTTACTTTGAAATGGACATCAAAAACAAAGGAATGCTGAAATGAAAAATTTGGGAAAACGAAATGAAGAACAATTTAAATAAAAAACCGTATTTCAAGGAAATTAATAAAACAAAAAACATGACCTATATATTACCTTAACTGAATTTAATAGGTTAGATTAGAAGGTGGTTTACGCCACCACCTGTTTAATTGTAGGACATACTGGCTTCAGGTCTATTGTGCGTTGTGGTACAGGGTATTATGTCTTTGTGCATATGTTTGTAACAGGCAAAAGGAATCGAGATAGACCCATGGTTCCTTTGAGAATATGCATAGAATCACTTTCTGAGTCGATTTACGCATGTTCGTCGTCCGTCCGTATTTTTGTGAACAAAGTACAGGTCGCATTTATGATCCTACTTGGGTGAAATTTGGCAGAGTTTTGTTATTTGGCCCAAGGACGAAGTTTCGCCCGATTTTATGTAAATGATGCACCAAACTCCGAATATTTGTCCGATTAGGACAAAATTTTGCACAGAGTACTGAATTAAGTCCAGACTGATGTTTGCGAAGTTTTGTTAAAATCGGTTCCGATTTAGATATAGCTCTCATATATAGTTTCCTTCGATTTTTTTGTGAATGATACACCAAACTCCCAATATTTGTACGATTGAGACAAAATTTTGCACAGCGTACTGAATTATGCGCAGATTGATGTATGCGAAGTTTTGTTAAAATGGTAGTATATTAAAATGGTATATTTTCTTTCGATTTTATGCAAATGGAGAACCGAAGGGCTTATGTTTGTTCGATTTACACGAAATTTAGCAGAGGTTATTAAATTGAATTTAGAGTGATAACAAAAAATAAATGATGTATACAACGGTTGCTCAGTTAGGCCCATGTGTTTATATATAGCTCCCATATATAATTTTACTCGATTTCAAACATATGCTAAAGCAAAGAATCAAAGTCTAATCGTTTGACATGCGATTTTTCATTGATTTCAGAAGGGTATGTGTATGGGGTTATTTTCAATTGGTTTAAAAATATATCTAGGTTTAATTTCGCCCGATTCCATCTCAATGGTCCTCCAAAGAATTTATGTCTGTTCTATGTACAGGATATTGTAGATATAAACATCTCTTTTATGCACCCAAAGTGGTGTAGGGTATCATGTAGTCGGCCCGTCCGACTTTTGAACTTTCCTTACTGGTTTTTTAATTGTTATAATGTGTGAAGGACGATTGGTTATGTTACAGGTGATCCTTTCAAATGCTGTAGAAGAGGGAAGCTGAAAAAAAGAAAATAATTATCATAGGAAGAAGTAGTACAGTTAAAGATTGTTAACACAGCCATGTCAATTTTCTAACAAAGTTGTAAATGAATTTAAGGTATATTTTGGAACAAAAAATCAGCGTTTCTATTTCACATCTTCCAAAAAATCGAAGCATGGGGCACTGACAGACTACATTTTCCATAGATTATGTTTCCTCTTCCTCGTATAGCTGGCTATATATCTCCCAGTCTGAAAAAAGAGATCTGATCTTGCAGTGACCTGTTATGATCCCTATTATTGTCTTTATATCCTTCCTGTTTATAGAAATTCATGTTTAAGATATACGCAACAAATTACCGGTCAGGTAGATTTTTAGGTCACCATTCCATCTTCTTGTTACTTTACCATCAGAAATTCTGCGGCTTTTGGAAAATAGAAATATTGGTCTTAGACCCTTTTCAGACAATTTCGAGTCGATTTATGAATGTCCGTCTGTCTGGTCGGCTGTTGCACACGATAGCTCTCGAAGAGAGTAACCCATTTTATCCCAATTTTACACATCTTAATATTGCTCACAAACATAGTTTAAGTTCGAAGATAGAAAATATCGGTCCACTACTTCTGGTGCCTCCCCCATAAAATAGCCAAAATTATGCTAAAAATATTTTTATAATATCATGTGAATGAACTAGCCGATTTGAACCAAAATTTGCAAAACCACTCCCTCTAGTACCTTCCTCACAAAGGGTCAAAATTTTGAAAACTTGCACATCTCATATGAAGGAAACGAAATATCCAATTTCATTCAAAAATTGCACCTCGTAATATGTTTACCTTACCTAGATTATGTCCGAATATAGGACCCGTCGCTTTTTCTGGGACCCGTCACTTTTTCTGAAAACTTGTTAATCCCATATGAAGCGAACGGAATATACTTTTCATCGAAACTTTGCTCAACATAATAGTTTTTAGGGTACTTGGATAATGTCCAAAGATGAAACCTGACAGTCTACTCCTTCTGGAGTAGACTGACGTAGCCTACTCCCACCCAGGGACGTACGCAGCGGGGGAGCCCTGGGGGCCCGGCCCCCCCGAAATTAATTTTTTTTCACAGTAACTTTATGTTTGCAACAGCGAATTTTTTCATTTTGTACTACCGGGCCACCCCCGAAATGAAATCCTGTGTACGTTGCTGCTCCCACCCAAGGTTTTTTTAATTTGTTGTACTCTGAGAGCGATTTTGAAATGTTTCCCTTTTTCACTACTTCCCTAGATTCACTATTAAAAAAGTACTGGAACAGACCAAATAAGGTGAAGATTATAAAAATGTTCTTGTTGCAACTTAAATCTTATGTAACTAAGTGGTAATTTCCACATTGCTTTAGGCACAAAATGGTATGTTGAGAATTTATGTTCTATTTTATACATTTTTAAAGGGGTAGATATGTAAAACTGTAGCATGCCACACAACTAAACATAACATATTTTATTTAATTGTCTAAATGTTAGTGTTCAAATTAATAGTTTATTGTCGCTCCTATGCCCTTTAATGACATTGTGAGAACTCCAGCAGAAACCATGTAGCAAAATATTACCTTATTCGTGTCTTAGCATCGATGGCAAAGTGTTATTTGACGATTGAAATGACAAGTTTATTTGTCAACAGTTCAATAGTAAGTGAAGGTTTGGTTAGCAAAAAAAGCAGCAATAAGGTTCTGATGTCTGCAGACAAACTATGAGAATGAAATTACACGAACAACCTTAATATGACTCCTAGAAAAAGGACACCGTATATTTCCTTAAAAATGCCAAAATAGAATTCTCGCAAACTCAGCAATTGTTTTGTATGGAAAATAATTCAACATGATATTTCATATAATTATGTGGGGAGGGAGTCCAATCTTTCGATGCAATTGAAAGCGTTATTTATTTCATGGACATATGTGTTAAATTTCATGTCTGAATTCCGAAGAAATTATAACAAACAAAAATGTGGCTTAGTTCGCCTCGTCCGAAACTTGTTAAACCTTGCACGACATTGTAAATTTCTTTCAAAATTTAAATTTCAAATTTTAAGCAGGACCTCTATATGTATTTACAAACATTGTCCTATATGGAACATTTTCTGGTGAGAATTATTTTCTTTACCAACAACCTGTAATACCAAATTACAACCTTTTCGGTTATAAAATGCAGATGAAAAACTCAAAATACCGAAAATTTGGCGATAATTCAATATACAAAATTCAATTTTCCCAAATTCAAAATAACAAATTAGGGTCACTTTAGTGTGAAGAATTTGAGAATGTGCCTGAAATCTTATGATACCGAACATTGAGCTGCACCGTTATATGGGAGCTATACCAATACTATCCCGAAAGTGGACAAATTTCATTTTCTGTACGAAGATTTGATTAGGGTATTAATGCTCATTAGGTATAAAATATGTCTGAGTTTTCCCCTACGAGCCCCATTAATTTTAGATAATTTGATATTTTAGTTCTTGCCTTATGTTCGGCAAGAACTAAAATATCAAAATATCTAAAATTACTGTTTGAAAATACGCCCTTTAATACAAACTGCAACCTGGCCGAACTTAACACTGTGGTACATGGTATTATATCTTTGTACATATGTTTGTAATAAGCAAAAGGAAACGACACAGATTCATGGTTACTTTTGAGAATATGCATACAATCACTTTTTGAGTCGATTTTTGCATGTCTGTCTGTCTGCCCGTACATGTTAAATTGTAAGCAAAGTTTAACATTTATGATTCGAATCTGATAAAATTTGGCACAGCTCTCTTATTTGACTTAATAACGAACCGTATTAAAATCGATTCAAATTTAGATAAATGTATTTTCAACCGATTTTAACTAAATGGTGCACCAATGTGCACATTGGTGCACGGTTCAGGTTTAGATATAGCTCTCATATATATATTTTTCGATTCTCAGTAAATGGTGGGCGAGAGAAATGAAGGAATGCCAGAATTGAGGCAAATAAAATTGTAAATGTAAATCAGAACTTTTTTATTTTATATCATTATTATTATTTTATATCACCTATTTACTATATGGTGCAAAGTATAAACATGTCTTAATAGGGAGCAATATGTACACCAAATATCTGTGTAATATGAAGATATTTTAAATAATCCGATTACGAATAAGGAAACCAGCTTAAAATTATTACTACACCATGTAGCAAGCAATTTTGACTAATTCTGCAAGATATGAAACAAACGAACACAACTGAATTCATTAAACATTGTTCTATATAAACAAATATTTAATAGTAACGCGCTCAAATCCTTGTGAATTGAATTTTACAGATGCAGGCTGTAAAATAATACCGGATTTTTGTTTATTAAACTAACAACCCTGACTTATTTAAATTACTAAATAACAATGTTACAACAATGTTGTATGAAACATAAAAAAACTTGTTTTAATAACTACACTCTTTCATGTTTATTCATATATGTAATTATTTCCATTTTTGTTCCTTTTGTGTATTTTACCAGCAGCCGGATACAGGAAACAACAATTACCATGTTAACTAACGGCAATCCCAATGGATGTGGCAATTTCGTTGGCACAAATTCACTGGCCGCAGTCAATTGTATACCAGATGACACCATTGAAGTGGCACTGACCACTGATTACTGTCAACAGCATCAGCACCAACATCAGCTTATGTGAGATTATATTGGCATTCAGAAGCTGAATAAGCAGACCTCTTTAAATTACAATCATCAGGCCAGCCATCAAAAAGGACGACCATTATCATCCTCAACATCAACGACGACCGAGCAACAATGTAACCATCGACAACAACGCGACAATGAGGCTTTTGATACGCTCGAAATTGGGTTGTGTAACTCGGTTAATGGAAGTGACAACAATCGTTCTGCCTTCATAGAAAATCCAACATCAATATTACCATCGCCACCATCATTATCATCGACATCGACTGAAGTAGCCGCACAATGTTCCCAAAAAGGACATTGTCAATGCATCGAAAGAAGGACATTATCCAAAATGAAAGTTCATTTCCAGCAGATGACTCACGATGAAAAAAATATGAAATAATAATAAATAAGCAACGGAAGAGATAATAATTTCAACAAAATTGAATAATTTGCAAAATAATGTCAGTAATTTCATAGGCCATTAGTTTTCCACGAACGGATGGCTATTTTCAAAAATATGTCTTATGTCAAATTTATGAAGGATGTTCCAAAATAGTTTCGTATTCAGTTTTATTTGATGAGGTAAAATGAACGCATGCATACAGCTCGATACGAGAAAGAATACATTTTCTGATCGATTCTAATTCCGTCATATATGTATACTTATAAAAATGTTAAGGGATTTTTAATTCTTATAAATATGAGTTTTATAATTAAATGTGTTCGAAAAAATCGCCTTCAGTATAAGCAAAACATCAAACCAATGAGCGGAGCAGTATAGTCGGGCGGAGCCGACCATATGATACCCTTCACAACTACCACGAACATCTAACTTTCTGCGGTTCTATATTCTCAGCCTGAACAATTATTTGCAATATTTGCACCCTCTTGACCGATTATAGGTCAACAGCTCCAATTTCCAACCCTGACATATTTTCCAAATCTAAACAGCCATTCTAAGTATTTGGTCAGATCCCCTTCACAGTGTAAAATATGTGATGATCTGCATATAATAATGACCTCTAGAGCGACTAGAAAATCTGACTAAAATAAAGTTTTCAGTTCATTGCACTCTCTAAATATCATCTTAACATCACTGAAAATTATAGTCCTCGTCTTTTCATGAAAAATTTCAAAACAATAAGCACAAATTTTCTTCCTGGTGGAAAATTTCTTGGTGTTTTTGGTCCACTTCATACCCTAAATATTAACGGAGAACCCGTCCTACATCCAAAATTTCGAGGAGATTGGTACATAACTGTGGCTTGTATCGTGTTTATAAATTATAAAGGACTGACTCAGTAACTGAAAGGAGGGTCTAGGTGCAATATTTCGCGGCGTTACAAACTCTTGGAGCTGCACAAAGCTATAATACGCTGACAACATAGTTGTGTAGGGTATAAATATTTATTTAAATCTTTTGTCGAAGACTTCCTTAGCATTGACGCATTTAGTGTTTGCTTCAATGGGAAGCTCAATTGCACCAACATCCCCATCAAGGGTCTTTTGCCTCGGATGTATCGATTTACTACCACCGCTACGGAGGCTTCCATCTCAGCCGAATTTGGATAGAGGTGTCACGTGACTCGCCGTTTGTTAACCAGAGTAGTATAGTTAGCGTTTTTACCATCGAGAATAATGGCCTTTGAGGTTTTCAAGAAAAGCCCATTAATACGTTAACAGTGGTCGGTGTTGTCGGGGAGGTTTATTTTTGAAGCTGCACTTGTATAGTTCGAGACTGAGAGTGCAAGGCATCTATATATGGTATTTATAGAGTGGAAGTTCCGAAGATTCCATGGGATTTTTTGTGAAGGTTTGGTGTCGCCCTAGCCTCATACCCTGACTGCAAACCTTGAAAAACTGATGTGTACGAGGTCGCCTCACACACCAGTGTTAGGAAGAAGGTAGCTAAGACCTCATCGATGTTGGGATCATAAAACTCGCTCATTTCATCCATGACTCTCACTCGCTGACTCTCCGTGACTGATTATTTTGATGTTATAGGGATTTCCACTAACTGCAAGCTGTAGACCCGTTTTGATATACTTCCCCATAATCGTTGTTTCGTAACTTTTACTTGTGTTTTTCGTAGTCTTGTAGGGCGAAAACATTATTTGCAGAATATAGGTCCTCGACGATGTAAGGATCTTCGGCACTGGGCCATTTTCTCCGAGACTCTTTCCCAAAAACCAGCTGACTGTCCATGGCTACTTATATACATTCGCAACTACCCAATTAATGTTATTGGGCTTTCCACAATCCGCAAACTTTGGACTCGTCCGGTAGCATTCAGGTCTGCTGAATCTGTGTTTTTCGTAGTATTATAGAGCAATTATTTGCAGAATATAGGTCTAGAATATATGTCCAACTTTTTAATAAATGTTGTCATTCCGTTTGAAAAACCTCGAAATGATCAGAAAAAAATTCTATGCCGATTTACACATGTCTGTCTGTTGAATCCACGATAGAGGTTGCAATATTTACGAAAGAACTGAAACATTGCACCGACATTGCCAGTACTCCTAGGATATTTGGATTTTCAAATGGGATATATTGGTACAAGTTTTAGTGTAGCCCCCATATAGCGGTACTCCCTAATACTCGGTATTTGGGGCAATAGCATTACGGAGTCAAATTGCAATTAATTACATAGCAAAAATGTTCGGGGTAATAGGAATTGAATTAAGGAAGTTCGACTGAATCTCAACCATATTAATCAAACTGCAGTCACATGTGCAAAATGTCGTCTTAATCGAACAAACGGGCTTTTTTAATACATTGAAATCAGAACAAATTCTTTGAAATTTCCTCATAGTTTGTCATTGGACGGACATGCATAAATCTATTAATAATGTGATTCCTTGCTTCCTTCTGCATGTTACAGAAAAATTCACTAGAAGTAAGTTCAGGGTATAAGTGAAGCAAATGTATAAGCTTTGTAAAATTGAGCCTGATTGAAATGAGGCTGGAAGATCCGAATATATAAAATGAGTAAGTGTGGCATTTGTTTGTAGGGATGTGGGTGTTTACTTTTTAGGTAAGCCAGCCTTATCCCTTTCTTGTTGTTTTAAAAATAAAAACAACAAGATTTTTATTTTTAAAGTGGGTTATGGTCACATTGATTACTTTCGGGAAAGGCAGAGACGACTATAGTTTCGGATTTCGCCACAAATCCTCATCAGTTCTCTTAGTTTTTTGCTTGAGATATTGTCCCAGGGAGTCATGTATCACTCCGCTAAACAAAAAACCCTTCTTCCCCAATTTTGTTACATACACAACGCCATGCCTAAGTATTTTGGGGTACGCTCTTTTAGAGAATTCTCCAAAAGTCTCAGAAAATTTTGTGGCGGAACATGTAACCATGTGTCATAATTCCACTGTTATGCGGATTTATTCACAGAGCCCTGGGATAGTTGGTCTGCTTTGTTATGACGTCAAACGTTATTGAGCCCTTTTTCCATGAGAATTAATCTCAACAATGGCATTGTATTGTAAGGACTTCACATTCCCACAAATATTTCGTACGAAAGCACGCGATTGCAATTTAAGAATCAATTAATACTTTAACAACCAAATAATCCTTCCAACAAACGACAGGCTGAATGGTAGGCTTTTATAGAGAATTTTCATTTCGTGGAAAGAATTTACAGCGAATTAACAGAAACAGTTTGTTGCTTGAAATGCCTGTAAATAATAACAACGAAAAATTCATAAAATTAAAGGCAAATTAAAAATCGAAATGAAAAAGAATGAAATGATAATGATGAAATACCGATGATGTCAAAATTTACGACTGAATTAACATAAATGTTGTTTTTTTCATTTTTCACATTTTATTCGTAATAAAACCAACTGGGTTAAAAGATTTTTTAATTATCCATTTAAATAGGTTAATAGCAATACCAATAAAAGAGCATCGAGTGCAGTGATAAAATTACAGATTGCTATGAGATTGTATTTTTATGTCCATCATGAATTTGAGTATTATTTTATGCGAAATACAGTCATAATAATAACAATAACACAATTACAAAAATTATTAATTATTTATATAAGTATATAGGTATTTTTTAATATATATATATATATATATATATAATTAAATTTATGTATTTGTATACATATGTTAATGTAAATAAGAATAATACAAAATATATGAAATACATTATCCATCTACTACTACAACGAGGGAAAAACAAATATCTGAACGATTATGAGACCAATTTCATTCCATGATTTTTCATTTGCCATTTTGTATTACACACAAACACACAATGAAAGTAAGTGAAATGTTAATCTGGATAGAAAATTATTAATGAATTTACTACATATTTTATTAATTGATAACAATAATGTAGTGGCGTTTAATGCACTCGAATAAAACAAGTGGAATTTCCGAATCCGAATTTGGATACCACCATAGGTATACTGACAGTTCCTTGAAGTTTAAGCAATTTTTAATGGGGATTATTCCTAAAATCTTAAAACCCCAAAACGTGGACCGATATTGATAACGCATGGTAGGGTGGAACATACCGCAATTTAGAAGGTAAACTTAAAAAGGGTATTCCTAAAGCGGGACCAATATTAATTACATCGTATAGGAATCAGAGAATATTTGAGGTTAACACTATATGAGGGGCTATGCCTAATTAAGGGCCGATAAAGCTTAATTCCGAACCTAATATTTTAGATTTGTATCACAATACTTTCCTTCGCGCTAAATATAAAAAATACCGAAAATCGGGAAGTATCATTTACATGGGGGCTATGCCTAAATGTATGCCTGGAATGCGGCTATACGGAGACAACCCCAAAACGTGGAAGAAACCAGTTAACTATTTTAATATAAAGCGGGCGAATATAAATATTTTTTGAACGAGAGATTTTTTAAATTTAAAATATTTTTAAATTTAATATTTTTTTATATTTCAAATTTTAAGTAGAGACATTTGGTACCCAATTATCCAAATTTCATCGAATTCGGTTGAAAACGCGCTTAGGAACTCCAAAATGCCGAAAATCGGAGGTACCCTTATATGAGGGCTACCGGAAAAAATTCTTCTATATTTATAATTTTTAGTAGTGATATCTAAAAAGAACACAAAGTACTAAGCTACAGCGAATTTGGTTGGGTACCAAATGTCTCCACTAAAAATTATAAATATTGGTACACTATTTCTGGTAGCCTCAAAATAGCAGTACATCCGATTTTCGGTATTTTGGAGTTCTTAAACGCGTTTTTCAACCGAATTCGATTAAATTTGGAACATTGGGTACCAAATGTCGCCAAAAAAATATAAATATAGTCGAATTTGGTGACAAATCTTCATTTCAAAAATTATTTATATTCATTCGCTTTATATTAAAATAGTTAACTGATTTGTTCCGCATTTGTAATCATGTAATCATTCTACCTGTTGTAATCATTCTACCTTCGGAGGATATCGAGATAAAAGTCGATAATTAGGGTGAAGGAAGGTATTGTGATACAAAACGAAAATGTAAGGTTCGAAATTGAGCTATATCGGTTCCTAATTAGCCATTGCCCCGCATACATTGGCCTGTAAATTGCAGTATATTGAGGATTTTATACACATTCTCCACCCAAAAAATGTGATATCAATATCGGTCCATGTTTTGTAGTGTTGAGTTTTTATAAAAAAATGTGTATTTGGTGTATATTGAGTCGTCGAGCGTCATTCTCATCCTTAAACGTAAACATATTCATTACTTGTTAAATTTATTTGTGGCTGAAAAAATACGATTTCCAAAAATATATATCAAAGTGGTGTAGGGAACCACATAGTTCTTTCCCTTGCTACTTTAATTCATTAAGATTTAAACCAGCATTTTCAATCATAGAGGCTGCAATTTTCCTTTTTAGATACTGTTTAAAAGCCCTCCACTAACTTGACTATAAATCTTCATCGCTAATATTTTCCTAATTTACCTGTAATTTGACACACTCGGTGGTCATTAAAATTCTTGGCAAACATTTTTATTTTTTTTTTAATATAGGTCTATGTATTTTCATAGTCCTTCACATTTTTCAAGTGAAATCGATGTAACATAGTCCCGTTTAACACAGCCTCCACATTCTCATTGGTTGTCAAATCTCTATCGAAAATTATTAATATTGGCCTAAGCCCTCACATTATGATACCCCTCAATATACGGCGTTTTTGTGATTTTGGACAATTTTATCAACCGAAACACACAAAGTCTACACTGTCCAGTAAAAATTTCAATATTTCACTGGCAAGGTAAGAATCGAATTAACCTTGCCAGCAACATATTTATTCTTTGACTTATATACATAAGTTCCCATTCCATGGAATGAAAATTGAACGAATTAAAATCTGTTCAGTACAATTATTAACAGAAACGTTTCATAGATTACAATGACAGCCAAAAAAAAAACAGAATAAAATTCATGGGAAATAAAATTACGGCTGTTACTTAAATATACACATGCATTAAGTTTATTGCTGTGATTTTATTTTTGTATTTTTATTTCAGATATTCCCAATAATAATGGGAATATCTGAAAATGTTAATAGCAGTTCCAATAAAACGACATCGAATGCAGGGAAACGATTACTGAGTTTTTTTTTTCTTTTTTTATAGTCAGTAACAGTTAATAAACAATTACATAAGTAGATAATAACGTAGTTTACATAAGTATTTGTAAATACATTTGTATGTTACATTATGTATATGTATGTAAATGTAAATAAGATAAACATAATAACATTAAATATATATTTTATGTACAACAACGACAAACAAGAAAACAAATAACTTAACGATTTATGAGACATATTTTATTCCAATATTCCTGTTTTATTATTTTGATAACACACACTAACAATTTTGTTAAACAAATTGATTCCTAAACTTTGTAGTCTTTTTCAAATAACACCAATAATGAAATATAGTTTAATACACTCGAAGAAAAACTGTATATATGTATTTTGGTCTGGTTTCAGTAATATTTAAACAGAAAGATGATTGTGATGAGGCTAAGCAAATACAGCATCGAAAAGTCTAAAGTCGGACGGGTCCAGTAACGTACACAGGATTTTATTTCAGGGAGCCCGCTGGTATTATATAAAATTTTCTCTGTCGCAAAATATATATTTTTTTGTTTTACAAGTTAATGGTTATACTAAAAAAAGGTTATATTAAAATATCGTTCAATATTAAAAAGTAATATTGCTTTTAAAATTTCCACAATGTTACTAAATGTTCTTCGATCTAATATATTCCCACAAAATATCGGTATATGGCCCTTTAAAAATAAAAATAAAATTCGACTACAGATTTAAATTTCTTCTCGTTCCTTTGAATATAATTCAATTGTTTGAATATATAACGAGTATTTTTATCTCTGGCGCAGGTAAACTCAGTCGCTGCCAGTTCCCAAGGACACATAAACCTTAATTAATAACCCCAGTGATTTCAATATTTTCTTTCGTCTCTTGAAACTTGTTATACGCAAAGTTCGGGAGTTGTTCGGAAGGTAATATTAAATTTTGCCCTTACATTTGTACTACACCACGTTTTAAAGATTTAGCCACATTTCCAACCGAAAGGACATAAATCACTCAAACTGAGTTTTTGTAAATAAACATTTTGGCCAATCATTGTCAATGGAGGTCATGTCTATGTTTACATAGCCCTGACCCATTTTCGTATTTTTGAAGGGGCTGTAATTTAAAATATTTTTAGAAAAATGTACATAAAGGTAAATGCAATGAAAGTTTTAGCTAAATTTTCCAACTGAAATTTGGCATTTCGAGCTCTTTCAGGGGGAAAACATTTTGGATATAGGTGCATCTTTTTATATTTCAGTGCATTCAAAGTTTTATCCGCATTTTCCCAACGAAGTGACTGTAATTTGGCATTCCTAGTAACTAAAAAGATTATTCTCAGAAAATTCTTTAAAAACTCCCTCACAAAGGTATCAGTTAATTTTTTGTATGGTCCTGGCTCCGTTTTTCATTTGAGTTTCTGTAATTAATTATCCAAGAAGATTCATATAAAATTGATCAAGGCTTTACTTAACATTCATTTAAGGAGCGATTGCTGTATATTACAATTCGTATATTATATTAAAAAAATTCCATAACCAATCAATTTCTTCGAGTGTACTCAAAACCAATAACATTTGAGATTTATCAATATATATATATATATATATATATATGTGTGTGTATGGTTTATCTCATGAGTAAAAAGTGTTGTTTGTCTGTGATAGTATAATTTCAAATTAATTTGCCTAGAATAAATAACAAAGTCTTGAACTGTGTATTTGAAAACATTCTATAAATACAAAAAATTAAATTGAAAATTAAAATTAAGTAATATAAGCAGATTTTAAATATATCTATAAATGTGTAAATATTAATGAATGTGCAAAGAACAAAATTATTTCAGAGATAAATTGCTTATTACAATTCTGAGTAAATGTACGATTTTTAATATATGAATTGTTATAAAATTATTGAATGGATTGTTTCTTTTTTTGTATTTCGTGCGGAAGTTCAAGACGTAAGTATTATAGAAATATACTGGATATAGTAAATTGCAAGGCTACATTAAGGAATTTATTCAAAGTCATAAAGGAAAGGACCACTTTTGCATAGGGTCGTCTGTTGACTGCATGTAGTTCGAATTAAAGCAGTAACGAAAGTTTACTGTTTTCTTAAATTTGGTTTTGAGTCAGCACAGGAACAATGGCGACTATATGAAAAAGGTACCCACTTCATATAAAAATTCTGACGTTGATATAAAAATGTATATGTTTCACCTGCGACATTTTTATTTCGAAAACAAATATTGGACGTATGCCAGTTACATAAAAACAAAAAAAATGAAATTTATTTTCTTTAATAATACAACTAATTTACAGTGAAAGAAAAATCAAATCAATTTTCTACCCAATAAGTTATACACAATTGAAAATTGTTATTGGTGCACCGTGTTGATGCAATAAAAACACGAAACGAAATTGTTTAACGTTAGTTGCACAATTCCAATTCCGACATCAAATTAAACAGAAGGCAACCTTAACAAAGTAAAACAGCAGCGACAGCAGTAGTAACGACGTAAACGCTTTTGGCACACAACAGAAGGAATGATAATGGCTGGCTTCTTGACTTGTTGGCTTGCCCTACGTTACTCCAAGCTATTTCAACAAAACAATAACGAAAAACGAACAATGGCACAATTCTGCGTCTGGTATACACCTATTTCCAAATGAAGACCCCCAGGAATGTTTGACAGGAGTGTGAGAGGAGCAATAGTAAATTATAGAACGCAAAGTAAACAGAAAGAAGTCATGTTGCATTTCGGTGTTCACTTTGCTGCCAGCTTTTATTCCCATTCAAAATACAGTCGAATTCGGTTAAGCGAAAACGCCTAATTTCAGAAAAATGTTTTCTCTTTAGCAGGATTTTTAATTAAAAGAACTTCGGATAAGCGAAACTCGTTGCGCTTAAAAGAAGTTTTCAATCAATATCTGAAAATCGTGAAATTAAAAAATCATATTATAAAATGAATTGAGTATGAACTTCTTTTTTCGTAGACATTTGCTTGGAAGGTTGGAAAATGTGCAACATAATTTTAGGATTGCACATAAAAATTGTAAAGAATTTCGTCGACCTTACAAAAATCATATTTTTCTATTAAACGGTGCTCGTTTCATATATATTTGAGTTTTTGCAACTAAAAAAGTATTTCTCTTATACAGATTTTCAATTAACCGGCGAGGTAAAGTGTTTGAAAATTCATCCGAAATATTAGTTGAAAAATTTGTAGTTTCAATTAACAGATTTTTTCGACAAACCGGCGTTCGCTTATCCGAATTCGACTGTATAATAAAAAGTCAGAATTATCACTGGCAGAACAACGACGATGGTCGTGGTTCTGCTGCTGTTGTTGTCGTTGCAGTGTTCGCCGTATTTTTGACGTCACTGCAGAAAATAAAAATTTAATGGTTTATATTTTTCATATAGAACAGAGTCGCCGAATTCTTGTTTGTTTAAGGTTTTTCAATAAACCTGCTTTTAATGAATTGCTAAAAGCAATATTACTTATATATTATATATAAATATTTTATTAAGAACCAGTAAGGAAAGTAGTAAAGTCGGATGGGCCGACTATATGATACCCTTCACCACTATGGGTATATTTAACAGGACTATAACATAAAATTGGATGAAAAAATGTGATATTTATCTAAATGTGAATCTACCTAGATCTATCCATAAATTACGTAGTTGCGTTTTCTAGAAAATTCTATGCTCAATTTTGTAAGTTGTGCAAAATTTGATGTCAATCTGACTAACATGAGGAGTTTGATGCCCAATTTACTTGAAATCGGGCGAAAATATATATGGAAGCTCTATCCAAATATTGATCGATTTCAAACAAACTTGTCACAGGTTAGGTTATACTAATTTCAGAACGTTTTGTTCCTATTGGTTCCTTAGTACGTCAATTACTTAAAATCAATCTATAATAAAAGGGAGCTATATCTAAATCTGGACCGATTTTCACGAAACTTGGCAGACATCATTCTAGGCTCAATTAAGTACGTTATGCCAAATTTCGTGCAAATCGAAGGATATATAGGGACTTTGGTGCACCATTTACTTGAAATCGAACGAAACTATATATGGGAGCTATATCTAAATCTTGACCTATTTTCATGAAACTTGGCAGACATTATTCTAGACTCAATTCAGTACGTTATGCCAAAATTCGTGCAAATCGAAAGATATTTAGCGACTTTGGTGGACCATTTACATCAAATCGGACGAAACTATATATGGGAGCTATATCTAAATCTGGACCGATTTTCTCCAAACTTGGCATACATCACTCTAGGCTTAATTCAGCACGTTATACCAAATTTCGTGCAAATCAAAAGATATATAGGGACTTTGGGGTACCATTTACATGAAATCGGACGAAACTATATATGGGAGCTATATCTAAATCTGACCGATTTTCACGAAACTTGGCAGACATCATTCTAGACCTAAATGATTAGGCTGTACCAAATTTCGTGCAAATCGAAAGATATATAGGGACCGTTTACATTAAATCGGTTAAATATATATATGGGAGCTATATCTAAATCTGAACCGATTTTTCCCAATTTCAATAGGGTTCGTTCTTGGGCCAAATAAGTGACCTATGCAAATTTTCATCCAATTCGGATCATAAATGCGACCTGCACTTTGTTTACAATTTAACATGGACAGACGTACGGACAGATGGATAGACGAACATGTATAAATCGACTCAAAACGAACCATGGGTCTATCTCGATTCCTTTTGCCTGTTACAAACATATGCACACATAACACCATTGTGGTGAAGGGTATAAAAATGTCAGCTGTATGTCAGATTCATAAAAGAAATTAGAACCAGTAAGGAAAGTAGTAAAGTCGGACGGGGCCGACTATATGATACCCTTCACCACTATGGGTGTATTAAAAAGAGGCATCCTAACAGAAGGATCATTAAAATGAAATAAAAGATGTGACCTTTATCTAAATGTGAATTGACTTAGACAATAAACTAATTTCGACTAATTTGTGCACGTTTTGTTCCTAATGAACATATTTTGGGTCCTACTTAAAATCGGACGAAACTATATGGAAGCTTTATCTAAATTTGGACGGATTTCAACAGAACTTGACACACGCTTGGCTAAACTATTTTAGTACGTTGTGCAACATTTTGTGTCAATCAGCCTAACATTGAGTCTTTGGTGCTCCATTTATTTTTTTTTAATCGGAAGAAAATATATATAGGAGCTATATCTGAATCCGAACTGATTTCAGCAAAACTTAACACATGTTAAGTTACACAAACTTTAGTACGTTGTGCAAAATTGTGCGGCAATCTGCCTAACATTGGGTCTTAAAATAGGACAATTTTCAGGAAACTTTACACACATCATTCTAGTCTCAATTCAGTACGCTATGTCAAATTTCGTGCAAAATTAAAATTAAATCGGGCAAACATATATGGGAGCTATATCTAAATCTGAACCGATTTTCACACATCATTCTAGACTCAATTCAGTACGCTATGCCAAATGTTGTGCAAATCAAAAGATATATAGGGACTTTGGTACACCATTTACATAAAATCGGTCGAACATATATATGGGAGCTATATCTAAATCGGAACCGACTTTCACGAAATTTTTCACACATCATTCCAGATTCAAGTCAGTATGCTATGTCAAATTTCGTGCAAATCGAAATATATATAGGGAATTTGGTACACCATTTACATTAAATCGGTCGAAAATATATATATGATCTAAATAGGAACCGATTTTCACGAAATTTTGCACACATCATTCTAGACTCAAATCAGTACGCTATGCCAAATTTCGTGCAAATCGGAAGATATATAGAGCTTTTGGTACACCATTTAATGAAATCGGACGAAAATATATATGGGAGCTATATCTAAATCTGAACCGATTTTTTCCAATTTCAATAGGGTTTGGGCCAAATAGACTTGCTGTGCCAAATTTCAACCAATTCGGATCATAAATGCGACCTGTACTTTGTTTACAATTTAACATGGACAGACAGACGGATTGACATGTATAAATGGATTTAGAAAGTGATTCTATGCATATTCTCAAAAGTAACCATGTGTCTATCTCGTTTCCTTTTGCCTGTTACAAACATATGCACAAAGACATAATACCCTGTACCACAGTGTGGTGAAGGGTAAAAAAAGGTTCCAATTTCCAAGTGAATATATTTTTGCAACTGTGCCTATGTTTTGCCTTACCTTGGATATTATGAATTAATTTATTTGGTCCCTACGAGTTCGCTATAACCATACTCGACTCGGATAACTATAGCTTTCTATGTACTCTCTTTCTGTGCTCTCTTTGTCCTTTAGTATATATCTCTTTCTCTCTATTGAATTTGATTTGTAATTTGACTTTTTGTTCATTTTCAAAAACAATAATTTATCCCACCTAATGCAAATTTCCAATTCTCTGTTCCGCTTCTGGCAGTTACTTCGAGTGACTATTCACACACTACTCTTGGACACGACAAACATTGTTTGCTTTAAAAGGCATTATCTCAGGTTGAATTAAAACTATTTACGGCATGAAGACGATCGGATGAACGGACGGACGACCGAACGTACGAACATAACAACCAAATCCCTCCCATTGGGACAAACGACATTAAATGGCAGCACACGCTGCCGAACCCAATGTACGGCGTGAGTCTTATTGCCCAGCCAAAGGCTGTGGAACAGATGCTGCCCTCGAGACGACGACTATAGCAACAACAAAAACAACCAGAACAATGTATCGCATAAATATGCCAAAAGAAATGAAACTAAATCAGACCGGACCAACTTGTTGTGGCAAATGTTAGACCAATGGCGAGAGGCATGCTTTTCACAGTGTTTCGAAACACAAAGTATGTGTACATATACATAAAGACACGTTTTTCAGAAAAATATTGAACAAACTTGTTTGTATATCTAACTTCCCAACAAGATATTTTACAACACGTTACTGCTACATAATGATTTAAGAATCATAAATTAATTGTCACAGGACTTGATTAAAAAACAAAACAATATTTAATCAAAATACAATTTAATTAATTTCTCCACTGTGCACAATTTATTGCACCAGCACTGACGCAGACGACAAGGATGGTAAATGATGGGAACTGTTATGGTGATGGCAGTAGTGCTTAAGATTAATATCTCCTTCTTTTTGTCAAGAGTAGGGAAACACTGAATGAAGAGAAGAAGTCCACTAAACCGGTATTTTTACGCTATAAAAATGTAAACACACTCTGAAACAAAACTAATAAAAATTGGCTGCAGGAGCGGACCATACACTACAGAAGACATTCAACGAAGGGTGTGGTTGAAGTTCATGAACTTTTTATTCTAAACCATACCAATTTCAAATAAGTAAAATCGGTCCAGTGGTTTATATAGAGATTACGTCAAACATTACATACATTGCAAAATGTCTGTAAGGTGGAGCTATATCAAAACATTGACCCAAGGAACTAAAAAAAATATATTTCCACACTTTACGAACATGGAATTTTTCTCCAACAAATATTTCGAAAAATGACATATTCAATATACACTTCATATTATAAAGTACTAAAATATACTTAATTTGGTACAATTTAGAATGCGAATCAATTTTGTATACGAAAAGTACTAAACAGTAATAAATTTGGTACAATTTGATTTTCGAGGAACGGATGGAGCTAGAATACTGAAATTTGAAATTACCGTCGGATTGTTGGTTGTTTTGGAAATTTTTACTTATTTGTACGAAAAGTACTAAATCGTACTATAATTTGTACAATTTGGATTTGGGTGAACCGATAGATCTGAGATTCTGAAATTTGGAGTTGGGGTGTAAGATTGTGTTTGTAAAAAGTTTTGGAAATTCATGCCAATGTGTACTAAATTTGATACAATTTAAATTTTGGGATAGAGCTGGAATTTTGGGTGAACCGATAGAGCTGAAATTTAGAACTAATGTATACAAAATGGTACCAAATGTGGATTTGGGTGAACTGATAGGGCTGGAACACTAACATTTAAAAATAAGGTTACACTTGGAGTATAGATTTAGGATATATATGTAGTTTTGGAAATTCATACGTATGGGTACTAAATTTAGTACAATTTAAATTTTGGGTGAATAGATAGAGCTGGGATACCGAAATTTGTAGTTAGCGGAGTGGAGTATGTAGGAAGTTTTAGAAATTTGTACTAAATGGTACCAAATTTGGATTTTGGGTGAACCTATAGAGCTGGAGTTATGATCATTGTTGAGCTATGTAGGAAGTTTTGGAAATTTGTACTTCGTACTAAATTTGGAACAATTTGAATTTTGTGGTGAATGATAGAGTTAGCATCCCGAAAATTGGAATTAGGCTCATGATGGGGTGTAGGATTGGGGTATGTTGAAAGTTTTAGAAATTTATACCAAATTTGGATTTGGGTGAACCGATAGAGCTGGAATCTTGACATTTGGAGTTATGATCACTGTTGGGGGTAAAATTGAGCAATGTAGGAATTTTTGGAAATTGTACTAAATTTTGGGACAATTTAAATTTTGGGTGAAACGATAGAGCTGATATTCAGATATTTGCAGTAAGGGTCACTGTTTGGGGTGCAGGATTGGAATATGTATTAAGTTTTGGAAATTCATACTAATGTGTTCTAAATGGTACTTAATTTTGCAGAAAACTGTGGGTAAAACGTCAAAGTGTTTACATGGAACACGAGTCCACACTGATAATTTCTTGCGAAGTAGTTACTTAGCTACTAAGAACAGGGGCTGCAAAATTACAGCCACTTTATTTCGAAAATGCGAATAGGATTATTAATAAAGTTAAACAATTTTTATGCAAATTCTTTGAAAATAAGTTTACGTGGATTTTTTTTCTCCACGTGGATTCCCAACTTCTTTAATTTATGTTGAACTCCTCCCCCCAAACCCCACGTATTTAATAATGCCAACACTCATGCAGTGTCTAAAACTGGTCTACTACTAAGATATACATTCGCGAATTGAATTTTTTAATTATTTCTACTTTTAGTTCTTTTTTTTGCAACATTTTCTTTATTGTTACATTAATGCACACACGATTAAGGGCAGCTACAAAAATACAGAAAGAGGCCACACTGGCTTACGGACGGACGGAGAGGAATGTTTTGTATTGAAATTTCATTATCTTCCCCTTGGTTTAATGTTTTACCATTCGGATGCCATCAGAAAAGACGCTCTCTGATGGTTTAGGTTAGTCATCGTGTCCGTCCTCTTCATGTCCATGGTTATTTATGGATTAATCGAATATGTTGTTATTATTGTTGTGGCTGTTGCCGCTGCTGCTGCCGTTTCATTTCGTTTCAACCCCATCAAGGAAATTGGAATACAAATGGTGGTACATGTGTTTAAATGCTTGAGGATATCGATGCCGTACACATGGATGGATCGATGGATGACATAAGGTTCTGTGGTAGCACTCAAAACTAATTGCATTTTGCGGTAAGGGGCACACTTTCTTAATCAAACTACATTCGCAAATACAAACACACACACTCTCCTTGTTTTAAATCGACTAAACATCTGCACTCAAGTCATGTATGCAATATGCATCCCCGTTCGTCCCTCCTAAACCTAAACATTTAAATTGCCTGAGATCAGCCACATTCCATTGCATTTTGAAATATTTCGGTCCTTGTTGCAAATCCTTTTTATTTTTGGCTTTATTAATTAGCTACAGAGCCAATTGTCATTTTTGCACCTTTTTATTGTTTAGCTGATAGGGATTTATTATTTTCCCTTTGTTCTAAAATAAACTAGAATTAGCTATTGAAAAGAATGAGTATTGGTTAAGAGAGGGATACGAACAAAGCCAACAACTTTTAGGTGTAAGTTTAACAATAAAAACTGGTATTCATATCGGATTCATTTTTTGTTCAATGCTCTACTACATATTCGTTCCCAGAAGGACAATTTATTCTGAAGGACTAAATTGTTATTTTTCGCACAGTTAGCATGGTTACTCAGTTGGTACATTGGATTATGTGGCATTAAATTGCAAAACACAAAAACATAAATAGGACATTAAAAAACTTAAATAATTCAAAATGGTTAGGGTTCAATAGCATAGAAAACCGCAATACATGGGTTATCCATGTCCACTCGTTATATTTCGGGTTCTGAGAATCCTCAAATAATTGAAGAGGGGCATTACATCCAGAAAAAGTCACTGTATGGTCACTGTATACTTTTTCGAAAACGACAATGGAACGACTGTCACCTTCAATTCGGAGCTTTGTGGTCATATGATAACCGCATGACAGTAGATATAATATGAAAACAATATCTCGTTTGGTATAGCTCCCATTTGGCATTCCAGGTAGTTAGGGTTTAACATACCTCGATTCAGAAAAACATCAATATAGTTTCGTGTTTTGGCATAACCTATTAATATTTTAAAAATTATTAATTTTAGTCCATGTAAAGTTAAAGCCCTAGTTTCTATATTTGGAAAGCTAAAGTCGCATTTCGCCACCAAAGTGGGTGTTAATTGACTTTCCAGGTTTTGGAGGGTGAAAGTTTTGGCAAAGCCCACATCCCATTTTTGTTATTTTGAAATGTTTTTAAGGTCCCGATATATCCTAGCATTTGCCCGCTTCTTCGTTAGCGTGTGAGGGAATTATAATAAAAAATCTAAATATTTTTTTTTAACAAAAAACTACTTATACCAAAAAAGCTAATTAACCGACACACCAATATTGACCATTCTAGTACCATTTATTACCTTTGTTCTCTTATAATACGTATTTCCAAAATTATCTCCATATCTCAACACTACAGATCATTTCTGACCAAAACATAAATCTACCTTTATACACAACAGAAATCTACCTTTATACTAAATTGGGTACCATTTATTAATTTTTGTACTCTTGTAGTACTTAGTGGATGATTCGAGCACTATGGGTTCACCCAGATCCATATTGTATCAAATTTAGTACGATTTTGTACACATTAATATAAATTCCCATATCTGCCTACCCTAACACTTCAATAGAAATCACATTTCAGGATTCCAGACCGATTAGTTCTCCCAAATCAAAATTTAGTTCACATAAGTACGAATTTCCAAAATTTCCTACAAATCCCAATCCTAAACTCTAACAGTAATCTTAATTCCAAAGTATAGTTCAAAATCTCCCTATCTCTATCGGTTTACCCAAAATGCAATCATAAAGCAGGATTTCAGCCCAATAGGTTAACAAAAATCCAAATTGTACTTATTTTGGTAAAATTTTACTACCACACAATCTAACCCAATCCTACACCCCAACAGTGATCCTAACTGCAAACTTCAGGATTCTAGCTCTATTGGTTCACCCAAAATTCAAATTGTTTCAAATTTAGTACCATTTAGTACACAAAAGCTCGGATTTCCAAAACTTACGACCGTTGTAATATTATTTGCAAATTTCATTGTCCCATCTCTATTGGTTCAACCAAATCCCTATTGTACCTATTATACTACGATTTAGTACTTTCCGTACACAAAAGTACAAATTTCCAAAATTACATATTTCAATGATACGCTCAGACGATAATGATAATTTTAGGATTCCTCCATCCGTTCCTCCAAATTCAAATTGTGCCAAAAACAACATCCTTATATCGACCCTACTTCCCAACCTTGATTGGCATTCCAAATTTTAAGCTTGTAGCTTTTAGTACTTTTCGGATAATTAAAGTTCGAATTTCAAAAAAACCTTTGGTACGTCTAGTTAAGAGTTCCAGCTCTACCGATTCGCCATATTTAGTACTTTAGCACTTCGTGTGCCGTTCTAGTATGAATTTCTAAAAACCCAGCCATATCTGACACCTTCAGACTAAGTTTCAGGATTTTTGCTTCAGTCATGTCGCCTGGTTGTTGATGAATCGATGAGTCAGTCAGTCAATCAAGTATCTGTATACACATGAATTTATTCTTTATTCTAACTTTATTGTATCTTTGCACTACGTTCAAAATCTTATTTGGTATCTTAATGCTTACAAAATAGACATAACATTCCGTTTCTGTGGGTTTTTTTCGCGAAAAGAATTGTCATTAACTTCAAATTTCAACTGCCCATGGTACAATTTCAAGGTAAGAAAGCTTCGAAAAATGAAATAAAGACGAACCTAAGAGGCATGTCATACTTATCCAGAACCACAATTTAAGCAATAAAACTCCAGTCTGTCCAAATTGAAACACTTATATCACAATTAAGGCAATCTTTCAAAACATAGTTCAAAGTCGTTTTAGTAATATCGTCCTTATGGTTACCACTAGAAAATGTCAATTTACCACTGTGATGTCAATGGAATTACCATGGTTGAGGATATACACATTTAACAAAATGCTTACCTGCTGTGGCGTTCCTTAATAGCCATTGTTATAATGGTATTGTCAGATTCGTAGCCATAACATCTATTCGGCAATTGTGGTTTGTTACATTAATTCGCCCACACGCACAAGTTTGAAGATGAAAGCATTCGAATTCAGCACACAATCACATATTGCTTTAATGTGACCACAGTTGACAAACTTTTTGTAACTTAAATTTTAACAATTGTTCATGAATTTTGGATAGATTTTGCAAATCCGATAAAGTGTTAACTTGAATAGAAAACGAATGTAATGTATGAATGTAATAGACATTGTTATAAATATGTCACACTATTTTACTCTGGAGTCGAGCTATTTTCATCCAGACACAGACTACAATGGCGACTCGCCATTAAAAATTACATTGGAGTCTGATTACGAAAATAAGTTATTATATACCCTATGTGAAATATTACTTAGCCAACATATTGAAATCTAAATCGCCCAATAATTTGGCAAAAAGTCGAATCTTAATACTATCACTAATAACATCATTAAGCTAGTTTTGGATTCTAAAACCTAAATTCGTAGTGGTAGTATATTTGACCGGAGATCGACTCACAATCCAAAAAAAGCAGACCCCGACTGGTGGACACTGACCGACTCCTGATCGTTGAAGAAATTCCTTCCCTTCCATTCCAGATCTTTTTATCTGTTCACAAAAATTCATATAAAAAATCAAATTTTTAGTCGATTGTGTATTAGTCGGTAAATGTCCGAAATCGATTTTGAACAAAATCCAGAATCGATTTTGAATAAAATCGAAAGATCGAAAAGTCGACTTCTTTGGGTAGAGGCAAAAACCGAAAAGTCTAAAAATCAACATTTTGGGTAGAGACAATATTTAATTAAAATTGTACTATATTCGAAATCAAACGAATGGATATTATAAATAACTAGCTGAACCCGTGGCACTTCGCTGCCCCTACTAAAGTTATCAACATATGATAGTTTATGCAGTAAACTATTTATATACAGTTGCAACGCAGTTTCAAAGAGTCTATCATTTGATGATATTTGATTGCTAAACTTACTGCAAAAATAACCAAAAATTCTAAACAATAGTTTTTCACATTTTGCAGTTTTGTTAGTTTTTTTATGAAAAAGTAAATATTAAAATATCGTTCTACGATCAATATAATCCCTTACTCTCACTACCACCTACCTTTATGCCTGTATTCTCAACTGTATCCACATAATGTGGTTATGATCACTTATATGATTAATATCGCTAAGACATCCGCTGTAATAATATTTGCCAAGTTTAAATTTTGCATTTCTAATTCTAATTGTTTCATTCCAGAAAATTATAATTGTTACATAATTTTGTTCCTTAGCTTCAGCAAAAGTTTAATATTTATGTGTAACATTAACGTAGTTATAATCATAAGGTTGGAAATTTGTGTTCCCCAATGATTTAAAAAATGGAATGCAATTCATTTTGAAGGATGCGTTTTTGAATCCATCAGAGGCTGTGGCTCTCCACAGTCCCCACTGAAGTTATTAATAAAAATAAAATAAAGAACAATTTGAAAGAAAACAATCTGTATGCATTTACAATAAAGGTTAAACTTTAGTTTTAAAATAAAGTCTTATCTTTTAAACCCTCGCTGAATTCAAAAGAAAATAGTCAGTCGTTTGTCCTTTTTCATAAAAGGCGGCTAATTAGCGAAGTACCTGATTTGATCCAAACTCCGCAAACCTTTATACTTTATTATTTTTAATAAATCTATATCAAGTTTGAAAATGGAATTTTAGTTCGTCATTTCCTCTGCACAAACTTAAAAAAACTTTATTTTTCAAGTAATGGACACATTTTGTATTAAGCTCAGCTATGATGATAACCTACCACAGATTACAGATTATTATAACATTACCACAATCCGCATTTCGCTTTTAGATATCTCTCATATATTGCCGATGCATACTGTAATTGAACTTATATTTTTCATTTTTCACACTTTTACTCCAATATATGCATGAGCACGACAATGGAAAGATGGAAAACGGCACACGTTAGCGGCATTACTGAAGTGTGGTTATTGTCGCTACTGATAATGATACGTAGTTGGACAAAAAATTATGAGTCGATTAATCTTGATTTGGACCATTTTTTTAATTCCAGGTCATTTATGGCTGCTTATGTAATTACCTGAGTATCATATACACATTTATAAACGAATTAATTCAAGATATATGCCTTCTTAAAGATATATCCTTCTTAGGATATATTCATAGATAAGAAATATTAGTTCATATCTAAGATAACTAACTAACTACAATTCGGAATTTTGGAAGTATACCTAGCCTATCTTTCTTCCATTGGATGGCCTGACTTACTGCGAAAATGTCAGTAAAATCTATTAAGCGATTTTTGTGTCTACAACCAAAATAGTTTCCATTTTCTATATTTAGTTTAATTAAATACAATTGGGAGTACATTTCCTCCTATTTTTATAGGGATGATGCGTATTTGTAACCAAGCTATTTGGAAAAATTTTGAAGTGTGAATCTGTAGTCCTTCTTAGATTGAAGCATAGAAAATGAATATTAAATCGGGGGTAGTATTACTTTTGATGCCATAACATGACATCCACGCGGAATTTTAGAAATTTATATAGCCTACGTTATTTCCCTCGAATGGCATGACGTGTGCTGAAAATCTCAGTAAAATCTGTTTAACGGCTTTTGAGTGTATAGACGAAACATTGTTTATTTTTAGATGTAGATTATTTAATTGTAACGGTTAGTGCATTTTCCACTGATCACACCACGCTTATTTTTATATGGATGATGTGTATTTATACCTCCGTTATTCAGACAAATTTTTAAGACGGTATCTGTAACCGTTCTTAAGATATTTGCATATTACATGTTCCGAAATTTTGAAGTATGTTTACTATTGATGCTATATCTCGGAATTATATATATCGGAATTTTTATAGCCTATGTTACTTTCAGGGCATGCCTTGACATACTGTGTAAATCTCTTTAACATCTGTTCAGCGGTTTTGGCGTCTATCGGTAACATACAAACAAACAAACAAACAAATTTTTTTCTATTTTATATATATATAGATAGAGATAAGAAAAACATTTTTAAGAAACCCCATGAGTAATAAGAACATATTTTTTTAGTTTTAGTTTCAGTATTGTGCATATGGTTCAACATTTAATCTTCTATTAAAATCATTACATTATACAAATTGATGAGTTTTATTTGCAATATAATACATTCATAGCGTTTTATAATATTTTTTATCATTTCAAATAACATAGGGTAAAGAATAAAAGTAAAAATGTTGCCCACAGACAACAAAATGTTTGAAAGCTTATAAATAAAACTCAGCAAATAAATATATACTTTTTGCATTTAACATATTAAGATTTGATTATGGAGGACACATATCAAATGAAAAATCTAAAAAATTCAATTTTTTGGTGAAGTTATGTGCTTTTCAATATATAGCTGAGTGCAAAACTTTGTACAGTACCAACTTGTGTATACAGTCCAAATTATTTAAATAGCTTCGGAGTCGAAATTTTCGAGTTGTATCCTCTAAATTATTATTGATTCTTGTAAAAAAGAGCCTAATGTATAATTAAAAGAGCTTTTCTTGATATTGGACTTTTATTTTTCAGAAAGAAGGCACTGTATCTCCCGAATGCGACGTCAAATTTTGTTCATATCTTATTAAGGACAGCTGCATTAAACTCTTGCACAGAAATAGTAGCCACGGAAAAATTGGGGCCATAAAGGGTTAATATAGAGCAAAATGAAATGTAATGAATCGGATTGTTTATACCAATCTGTTCAAAAAGCTATAGTTCCCTTCGCTGAAGAAAATATACCGCATATTTGGGTGTTTCAGCATGATAATAACCTCAAACATGCACCGATACATTCTAAAGAATGGTTGCGAAAGCCCAAAATCAGGGTTTTATAATGGGCAGCACAATTAGCCGATTTCAATCCCATAGCAAAACCAAAAAAGATTCAAAAACAATCAAAAATACTGGTTACACTATAGATTACTAGCAAAATTTGCTTTGTAAAGTCGGGATGGACTTACTATATGTTACTTTTCACCACTTTGGGTATATTTTTGAAGGACCATTAACATGAAATTGGATGAACTAAAATATGTGATTTTTATCATCCCATTCTGCAATCTATACAGTGGTTTCTTTGCAATGGGACAAAATTATGCAAATCGATTTAAATCAAATCTCAATCGGACATCCGTTGATTATTCGGAGTCCAATTAACATGAAGTCGGTCGAAAATATATATCGGATATGTCTGCATTTCTACAAAACGCAATTACGTCATTCTATGCTCAATTTTGTACGTTGTGGAAAATTTCGTGTCAATCTGAAGACATGAGGAGTTTGGTGCACCATTTACTTTAAATCGGACGAAAATATATATAAAAGCTATATCCAACCAATCAGAAATTGACATTTCGGCCCAACAAATTAGCTGTGCCAAATTTCATCCAATTCGGATCATAAATGCGATCTGTACATTGTGTACAATTTAACATGGACAGACGGATAGACATGCATAAATCGATTCAGAAAGTGATTCTATGAATATTCAGAAAAGGGTATTAAAAGCTACAGGGCATTTTTCTAATTTTGCAATTTCAGTTGCTTTAGTTTTGGCTACCAGTGTATATATAAATATGAAATCTAATACACTGCATTGTAGGCTTACTTAGCTTAACCAACACTTAGCCAATCTGAATATATATATATATATATATATATTATATCAATTTGGTACATTATGCAAAATGTCGTCTGGGAGTTTGGTATACCATTTACCTCAAATCCTCAGTAAGGAAATTTCAAAAACTTTTGGAATTTTTTAGGTATAGCCTCCATGTAACCTCTAATTTTAGGAATTTTCTGGATGTAATTTAATATTTTGCGTTCTTTGTTTCTGATACCCCCAAAGATAACCGCAGTTTCGTTATATATATATTTTTGGCACAGTGACAAAGTACAGCATTTATGATCCGGATTGGATAAAAATATGGCGCAGGACTTTTATTTGGCCCACGGACGAACCGTATCAAAATTGGAGAAAATCGATTTAGATATAGCTCCTCATACAGGTTTGTCCGATTCCACAAGATTCCACCCATATCACAAGTTTTGTCCTATTGAGACAATATTTTGCACAGCGTACTAAATTGAGTACAGATTGGCGTATGAGAAGTTTTGTTGAAATCGGTTCAGGTTTAGATGTAGCTTCTGTATACATTCGAAATCGCTTAATTTCAAACAGATTAATTGAAAGTTCCGGTTACCTGGAACATAATAATCTTTAAAAATGTTCACACATTTTGCACAGCTTAATTGAAACTGAATTTAAATGAAAAATCGGAAAATTGAAAACGAAATTACTTTCCAAAGGTCATGATTCTTCGAAATATATACGTTGAGTTTTGGCAACGTAAATCAGAGAAACTTTCAGACAACATTTGGACGAAAATAAAATGGGGGAGTATAGAAGAGCGTGTTAATTAATTTATTATAGATTATAATATAAATCCTATAAGCACCTCCGACTAGATTATTAAACGTTTTCATTTCAAATGTTTGTACAATGGAAACTTCGCCCCTGTAGTATTAAGGAGTATTAATTTTGTTTATTGCTTCACGGTTTTATATAGAGATATTTTACGAATCTCTAGAGGTAATTTATCTCTATAATTTTGCTAAAACATTTTCAATGGTTTCCTATAATAAATAAAATTTTTATTTACAAATGCTTACCCAAATTGTATAACTAATATTTTTTAACATTACTTCTTTGGTTAAAAGAATTTTTATTTAATAGAAAATAAAAAGAAGGTCAAAAAAGTTTTACCAATGTCAACAGTTTCATGGGGTATTCTTTTTAAAAAAAATTTGCAATTGAAAGTGTTGGCTGTGGCAACATTTTTCCTTAGTTGGTTTAAGTTGTTTTTTATTTTATTTTAAAGTCAATTCAAAAAATAAAACTTCCTGCTGTTAATAATTCATGCGATGCAATACCAACCACTGCTACGAATCAGTCCTCTTCTAATTCTGCAGCAACTATTCAAAGTTTCCAATCATACCAAACCCAAACACAACGAAATCCCCCATTGAAAATGAAACTTTGAGCGAATACAAAAAAACGTAACTGAAAGAAAAACTTCACAAAATCCGGCAAAAAGTAAACACAATAAACCACGAATAAAACCACACAAAAGGAAACGAATAAAACCTGACAACTAAAAATACCTCCACTCTGGATTTGCCAAAATATCAACGAGCTGCTATTCACAGATGCATTCGTACATTGGTGCATACGTTGGTCTGAACCACCTTCATCGTGTCGTATTTAATTAATTTTAACATTTAAATCTATCCAAATGCATCAATGAGGGAATGGCAAATAATTTTAATACTGTGTTATTTGAGTATGCCTATTTAAAAATTCAATTGAAAGCGTTAATGTATAGAGATATTATTTCTACAGCTCGATATTATTATATACTCGTGCTTATGGCTAATGAGGGTATATACACTTTGACACGGTAAAAATGTGCCTAATCGATATATTGGCTTTAGACACATTCGATTTACAAATGTCCGTCCCTCTGTCTATCTGGCCTGCTGTTGCGCACAATAACTCTCGACGGAAGTAAACGATTTCATCCAAACTTTGCGCATTGTAATATTTCTTCGAAACTAATTTCAAGCTAGAAGATGGGGAATATCTGCCCACTTTTTGTGGTACTTCTCCCAGAAAATGGTGAAAATTGTGCTAAAAATTAATTTGGTAGCCAAAGCAGCTGTGTTGTAAAAGTTTGATGCTTTTTTCAAATTTCAGTTACAGCGAGACCCCTCTCAGTTTCTGCCGTCTATCTCCCGTACGAGGCGCCTGACCCACCCGCACCGGAGGTATGCAACGTGCTGGAGGAAACACCAACCTTTTCCACTGGGGAAGCAGTGACACCAATCGATGTGAGTCCATATACCTAGATATAATCTTAAGATATGCAATACAGTGACTTTTGTTAATCGAGTACGTGACGAAATCATCGAAATCACTATTACAAACATGTACGACTTTGAGTTCAGGAACTGAAGGAAATGTGAAAAATTCTCCTTTTCGCATCATAGAATGATACTATTCCAGATTCTCACCTCTAGAGAAAAGAAGAAAACTTACAGGAACCCTCGGAAGACGATCTGCGATAAGTTTAAAGCTAAAACAGCATCCCCATTCTTCGGTCATAATGATCTCAGAATGTCGAGGATGTTGAAGAAGATGAGAACAAAGTCACATATAACAAAGCTAATAAGACGAAACGTAGTACAGATTGGGACGTTTACAGAGAGGAATTCAATATTTACATCTGTGAAATCAAGAAGTCTAAGCGTAGGTCTTGGGTTTGCTTTAGTGAATCAATCGAATGAGTAAACGAAGCGGCCATATCGAAAGGTAGAAATAAGCTAACTTATGGAACGTGGACAAAATTCGGTAGAGAGACTATTGATCATTTATCATCGACCAACTTCCCTGGTTGTATGGATCAAAATGACGATGTGCGACATACACATCGACAAATGGTTCGGACCCAGAGGGGGAGGAGAAGTTGAAAGAAGATTCGATAAGCTATGCAAAACTGATATGGACAATAAATAGTTTTCAACCCTACAAATCCCCAGGACCCAGTTGATCGTGCAGTGGTTACTCTACATGGGATTTTGTAATTGAATGTAATTTTAAATCTCCAACCATTAAATCCCAGCGGCGAGGTGTGCTCTGAAACTCCGGGAAACGAACAAGTATTTTGAAGAAAATTTCAGATTTTGACTTTTTAGATAGAAATACTTACATCAGTGATAATGTTCTCTCCCACAATGATAGCATTAGAGTAGATTTTCCTACCAGAAAATCATGGGCAAATGGTTCCCTACCTCTGGCCGATATGTCGATATACACAGACACGTCAAATATGGAGGAAGACACTGATGCAGGTGTTTACTGCAAGAAATTAGCTATAAATAAAAAAACGATTTCTGCAGCGTTTTTCAGGCAGAAATCCCAGCAATCACGAAAGCAACAGAAACTGTCAAAACACTTACTATCGGCAAGTAGGCCCGGTGACTATATATTATATTTCGATAGTCAGGAAGCCCTTAAGGCACTTAAGTCGTGTACTATAAATTCAAAAGCGGTTCTTAGCGGTAAAGGTGCTCTACATGGTATACGACAGAATGTTAATTTTTGTTGGGATCCAGGACATAGTAACATATATGGGAATGTTACAGCTGACGAGCTTGCTAGAGGTGGTTCACAGTCCATTCTATCGATTGAGGCACCTGTACAACCTCTTATTGGCTATTTCTTTGCCAAACTAAAAGAGCTACAACAAAAAATCTAGCAACAGATAATCAACGGAAACTGGAGGGAGGATTTTAAAAACTAACTGGCTCTAGTTCTCACTTCGTAGAACAACTTCACAGGTGTCTCATAGTAAGGGAGAGATAAGAATCACTATAGGGATCATAACACGTCACTGAAGGATCAGATAACTCACTTCCAATTGGGACATTAATGAATTGGAAACCAATGAACATATACTCTGTTCATGTCCATCGCTAAATAGCAAAAGAAATCGACTGACCAAAATTGTACACTCTACTAACTTCTATTACCCTTCCTTTCCACTCTTTTCTTTCCCTCTTTTTTCAGTTACCTAGGATGAGCATAATGGACAAATGCCTCCGAAAATAAAAAAACAGGGAAAATAAAAAAATACCGAAAATGTTATTATTATTGATGTCAGACGCTAAAAATCTGCTTATAAGAATAGTATTCCCCCTTTAATGGAAATTCTAGGCTTATACCAAAATTCGGAAATATCGATCAATAATTACGATCTGTAAATTTATTCCAATTTCTAATTTTGATGTTAGGGTAGATTTTTTTACTTATACGTTAAATTTGTTCAACATCGCTTCAATGCAAAAACAAAATACACAATACCATGGCAACACTATTATTGACCGCCTCATTCAGGGATTGGTAACAAACACACACAGACAGAACAGCAAGGGGTATCGATGGAGGTATCAGTCGTTAGTCGGGTATTTAGTCACAAGTTTAGTTCTGTTTAATTTCCACTACATGTCTGCTCGTTGTATTGAACTTGTTTTCTTGAAAACGAGACATTTCAGAATGATTTTGTCCCATGCTCCCGCAAATGCCCAAAGCACCAACAACAGCAACAAAAGTACGAATAAGAACACACAACAAAAAAATGTTGCACGAATGAATGATGATGATGCGCATGCGCGCAAACGCGCCAGCAATTTGAAAAGCAGCAACACTGCCCCAAACAACTGCAACTGCAGATGAACCACCGCCACCAACGGTTGTGTCTTGGCTGACTAGGTTCCCGGTCCCGGTTACAAAAACACAAACAAGCACACTCGCACACTCAATCCAAGAAGACCAAGGGGGGGAGTTCATGCATTGAATTAAAAAAAAATAAAAGCAAAAAGGCGTAGCAAAAATAGCAGCAACAGCGGCTATCCCAACAGACAGACCAGAGGCGGCAGAACGAGGCAAATACAGAAATAAATACCCGTAAATTGTATGTCTGAATGTGTGCTTCACTCCTCGTTCACTTGTACGAGTTTTACATTTACTCCATGTGCGATGGATGAATACTGATGCGATTCGTTTCTCAGGGTGTTCTCATAGCATTACTTTTAAGCTGGAGTTTTTTTCGTTTTCTTTATTTTGTTTTGCTCAGAAACAAAAAAAGAAGATACCAACCTTTGTAGAGAGTAGTAGTTCGATCTGGTGCTCTGAGTCATATATTTACCAAAAGAACTTTGCGGGAGATTTACTATCGAAAAAGATACCCAATTGGAAAAAATGCCATTGAAGTTTATATTTGGCGATATTGATCCTAGATTTCAGATGTGTAGAACTAGGAAATCCTGAAAACTAGCAGGGTTGTTCCTAGTAAAATTATCCAATTTTGAACTCACTGTTATTCTCCTTATGGTCAAAGTATTATAAGAAGATACTCAATTGCAATTCAGATAGGATCACAGGCAAACTGTAGCCTGCATGTTTAGTGTACGGTACACGGTCAAATATGTAGACTCTCTCTCTTTATCAGGTTTTGTGGAATTGCAGAAAGGCACTCCCAAGATGATTGATATTGTAAATGGTATATATCGGTCCAAGTGTAGGAACTATATATAAAACCAGTAAGGAAAGTAGTAAAGTCGGACTGGGCCGACTATATGATACCCTTCACCACTTTGGGGATATTCTACATATGTATCTTTACAGATGTCATCTTTTCGAAGGCACATTGACATGAAATTGAGCGTACTTAAAAATGCGATCATTATCTATAAATAAACCGACTAACATCAATCCTTACACATGACATTCTGCAATCTATTCCATACTTTCTAAATAGATTTTAAGCAAACATTACGCACGCTATTTGGTATGCTTCACTGTTTAAAATGTAATATCAATCAAGCACCCATTGATTATTTGGTTTACAGTCAACATGTATAGGTCGAAATTATATATGGAAGCTATGCCATATCTAAACCTGAACCGATTTCATGGAAACTTGCCCGAGATTAATTTATACTAGTTTCAGTACGTTTTGCCAATCGGCCTAGCTATGGGTCTTTAGTACACCATTTACTTAAAAACGGACGAAAGTATATATAGGAGCTATATGTAAATCTGAACCAATTTCAAGAAAACTTGACACAAACAAGGTTACAGTAACTTCAGTACATTGTACAAAATTGTGTGCGGGTCGGCCAATCTTTGGTTCTTTAGTGCACAATTTACATTAAATCGGACGAAAATATATATTGGAGCTATATCTAAATCTGAACCGATATTTACAAAACTTAGAACACATCATTCTGGACCCAATTCAGTGCCCTATGCCAAATTTCGTGAAAATCGGAAGATATATAGGGACTTTGGAGACCCATTTACCTTAAATCGGACGAATATATATATGGGAGCTATATATAAATCTGACTCGATTTTCTCGAAACTTGGCACACATCATTCTGCACCTAATTCAGTACTCTGTATCAAATTTCATGCAAATCGAAAGATATAGAGAGACTTTTTTCCCCATTTACCTTAAATCGAACGAAACTATATATGGGAGCTATATCGAAATCTGAACCGATTTTCTCGAAACTTGACTCACATCATTCTGGACCTAATTTAGTACTCTGGACCAAATTTCATGCAAATCGAAAGATATAGAGGGACCTTGGTGTCCAATTTACCTTAAATCGGACGAATATATATAGGAGGTATATTTAAATCTGAACCGAGTTTTCCCACTTTCAATAGGGTTCGTCCTTGGGCCAAATAAGTGACTTGTGCCAAATTTCTTACAAATGGGATTATAAATGCGACCTGTTCTTTGTTTACAATTTAACATCTACAGATGGACAGACGGACGGACGGACATGCATAAATCGACTCAGAAAATGATTCTATGCATATTCTCAAAAGGAACCATGTGTCTATCTCGTTTCCTTTTGCCTGTTACAAACATATGCACAAAGACATAATAACCTGTACCACAGTGTGGTTAAGGGTATAAATACCGGTATTCTGAAGATTCGGTATTTTGAAAATTTTTTCCCAGCGAGGTGTCGGTAATTTGGCATCCTGGATTCTTGAATGATAAAAATATACTTTTATATATATTTGTTGATTAAGGTTTCGTCATAGCCCTCATATAAAGGTCCCGCCCTCTTGTCGGTATTTTGATGGTTTTAGCCTATTATTCTCAACAACGTGAATTATTGGAGTAAGAATATAACTCTATATTATAACATAGCTCCCATATTAAGGTCCAATACCATTTTCTGTGTTTTTGAAACTCTGACTCGCATTTTTCCATCACTATTCCCGCCCTCGGTATTTTGATGGTTTTAGCCTATTATTCTCAACAACGTGAATTATTGGAGTAAGAATATAACTCTATATTATAACATAGCTCCCATATTAAGGTCCAATACCATTTTCTGTGTTTTTGAAACTCTGACTCGCATTTTTCCATCAATATTCCATGTTTTTTGAGAGTAAAAAACATGTTAGCAGAAAAATGTTTTTATATTGGTCCATGTTTTAACATAGCGGCATGTTTTATTTGATATTCCGGCTTCTAGAGGGTTGTAAACCCATTAACATATATATTTTCTATATAGGTCGCATTTTCGATATTTTGATGTTGCTGATATTTCACATCCCAGATCCTGTTTAATAAGAAAAATTATCCCCAAAAATGTCTAAAATTGGTTCAGGTTTTTACAAAGTTCCCTTTCAAAGGTCCCATACAATTTTCAGTATGTTTAGGTTCCTAACTCAATTTTCTAAAAGCATAATCAACCTACTACCAGACAATTTACCAATTTTCGCAAATTTTCAAAGCACACCGCATGGTGGAGTGTATAAAAAGTTCGACCCGACATTTTCAATATTTATCAATCCAATATCAACCTATTATCACTGCCAAGCCTAGAGCACTCCTTCTGGTAGCATCACACAAGTCAAATTGTCAATGTATAATATATAATTCAAAGCAATATATAAATTCAAAGGAAGGTCCGATTTGAAACAAATTTTGCACAACCTATTATCATTGCCAGGCCTAAATCAAGCTTTAAGGTGGGACCCGTCGATCCTATCCTTCTTATAAAGTTCCCTCCCTATTTTTCATGATTCTATGCATTTTTTTAACTGTTGTGGCTAAAATAGACATTGTTGGTTTCAGGGGGTAGCATATCTCTTAGCAGAGCAGAACACTGATATTTTCTACATTTAAAAGTCACATCCCATTTATATGCATTTTGAAGGTCCCTACATATTTTTCAGTTTAGGTATTGGGAATTTTGCCATTCCGATAGTGGTTAAACATATTTCCCCAATAAGTGTATTCGCCCAAATGTCATCCAGAATATAAGTTCTTCGGATGCTAATATTCTACGAAAACAATCTTATTTCAATCTAATGATACCACCTATACCCTCCGAATACAAATGTACATACTTCCAAAATTATTACAATAATTACAAATTGAATTCCATGTAATAACTATTTGACATTACCATTTTTATTACCTTCTTGGCTTGACACATGGTATTTTCCGGTAACAGCTTGCCTTAACCATACCCAGGTAATCTGTTTATGGCACAAGCGAACATTTGGCAAGAATTTTTCCAACCAGGTAGCTGCATAGGTACGCATTTCAAGCCAACATTGATGAAGAGAGAGCGTAAATGGAGTTATTTTGTTCCAAATGGAGAGAGCAAGATCGTGGAGAGCACATTGCTCTCTCACAGAGAGTGGGAGAGAGCAATGGTACAATAAACAACCATTCCATTTTCAGGTCAAACGAGTTATGCCATTGCACAGCCGGAGCATTTAGCCAGGGATAAGCGTACGCGAAGGATGTATAGCGCAGGCGATAATCGAAAATAAAGAGAACCACAAACAAAAACAGCAAAAAAGGATAATGCGTTGCTGGAAATAAAATTGAAGTGAATTGCAATAACAACAAAAAGAGAAAACAGTAGAAAATAAAACGAGTTATTTTTTGCGCAAAAATTTAATGTGGATTTAAGAAATGAAGTGTTGAATTGAAAATAAAGCATTTCTAAAAGTAATTTAATAAATTATATTAAAAATATATGCTACAATATCTGTTTGAAGGAAATACCTACTTATGAAAATTCGAAATTTCTGAGTGTGAAGTTATTTTTAAATATTAGAATTGTGAAATTAAAAAAACAACCCCTATTCGTGCCATTATTAGTATTCAAGTCCATGTGTGTGTTTATTTAAAATAAGAACCCCTCACAGAACAGACGGGCAGACATATGCCACAAATTCTCTAGGGCAACCAAAAAATACAGAGAGGAAGGCCAAACGAAACGAAAACAAAAGGTGTGCGCAGGCGCATTTGTTTGATCGGTTCGAAATAAAACAACTGCCGTTTGCCTGATATCGCGGTTGTGCCACCACCACTACCAACAACAAAGCGACGACAACAACACAACGTTGTCTTTATTCTTCGGAAGTTACAAAAACGACGACAGCTGCGTCTCTGATAAACGGTAAAGAGATAACAACAACACCTATACCCAATGAAACACATACCACGACACACGGATAGCTAAAAAGGACAGGCATACTTTACGATACGGGATTACGCGTGCTATTAACGTTCGTATAAGCCGAGTGTCGTGAAGACACGATCAATTTACGATATCATTACTAACGCTACCTTTATGATCAGAAGAACGAACGAAGGGTCGGTCGATCGATAGAATATACCTAAGCGAAAGTGTGCGAGTGTGAATAACATAACAGCCACTGTTAGCTGTACAGCCCGAGGATTAACAGCAACACAGTGTGCCGTTAGCACAAAAAAAGTGATTAAGTCAAGAAAATTAATGATCTCACATATATTACAAAGTAATTAAATTTAATAAAAAACCCTCTAACATACCCAGTGAAATATTTTTAAAATATTTTAAAATCAATTTAAAAAAGAAACAACAAAAATGAAATTCCTTTTAACTTGCCGTTGCCACTTGTTTCTAATGGCATATCTACTAATAGCCATTCGGCCACCCAATGCACTTATTGCTTGGCCACATGATGGTGCCACCAGCAGTCACCAATTACATCATAGTAATCATCATAATGCTCGAAATAGCACTGGCACAGATGGTGGTGGTGCTGGATCAGAGTCTGGCGGCGCCACAGATACAACATCCAAATCAGCAGGAGTCCATCACAGCAATTGGCATCGCATGGAAATGATGGATTCAAATGGGCTATATTGGCTCGAATGGTGGACCAAAGCGAAGGATATTTATTTTCGTGTCACCGTCAATACACAGGGATTCATTGGTTTGGGATTTTCGAGAAAATCTGGACGTATGTCCGGTGCGGATATGGTATTGTTGTGGGTTGATGATCGTACCGGAAAACCGAATGCTTTGGTAAGTTTCAATTTAATGATTTTTTTTTTGTAATTTACAATTTTATTTTTAATATTAAGGAAAATTTAATATATTATGCAACGCTACATAACGCTATAAATTATACAAATTTTAATATTCTCAAATCCAATAAAAACCTCTTTTTTTTTTGCTATGAATTCAATTTTAATAAATATCATACATATTTCCGAAAATATGTTTATGTTATTCTTGATATTTTTTTCTTATCCTTCCATATTTTTCATCAAACATTCTTCAATAGTTGTTCCCATATTTTTGAATTGAACAAAATCAATGGGAGCAAATGAAATGAAAGAAAAAACCCAAACATCCGTTATGTAGACAATATCCTTGTCAAGATTTCTGCCAGTATCGAATGCAAAAAAAAGGTAACAGTTAAACGGCTTCTGATTGAAAACAACAAAACAAAAAACAACAATAATAAACTTGATAAGAAGAACTACAACAAAGATATCTGATTTCTTACCCTTAGAAATAGGATACTTACTATCCGTAATACATATCGTTTTTTAAGGAGAGAGTAAGAGAAGGGCTTCTTTAGGAATTCCAATACACAACAATGGTGTTTTTTAAATCACAATTTACATTTTTTTTATTCACCAATTTTGTGTTCAATAACGGTAATACACTCTAAGAGTATCATTTAAGGAGACAAACAAGAGGCATGGGAAGGAAAAGGAGTTTTATAATTAAAGGGGTGTCATTTATCAGCGGGTTCCTTTTATGTTTCAATACTGTGCATGGTGGCAAGGTATTTCGATAATGGATTAGAATATTTTTCAATATTTTTTCACAACTTTTTTGATAGAATTAAAATATATAAATAAAATAATAAAATATATATATATATATATATATATATTAATTGGTTCAATAACACTTATGAATAACAAAAAATAGTTATCGTTGATCAGAATTGAAACTACCAGGATTACTGGCGACGATAGGGAATAACAAGTCGTCAGGGATGTACGGCAAGTGATCCACCAATTTCATGCCGATCAAAAAGACTCTGTTCAGGGTTCGCACTGTTGTACAATGATGACTCTTCTTAGTTTTTGAATTTCTCCGAAATCTTGAGTAAACAATTAGTGATGTACCACTCAAAATTGACCGTACTACTTTGATCAAGCGGAACTCGATATTTGAGCAGTTTCGTTGGATTTGGCTCGTATTTGAAAAACCACACTGTCGATTAATGTTTAGTTTCCGGATCCTAGACATATACCGAAGATCTTGTACAAGTCTTTTGAAACACCGCTATTGTATTTTTTTTTGCCCCCCGCCCTAAGGGTAATGAGGGTATATACACAAAGTATGGCTCATCGAAATATTGAACCAAACTTTGTACAACCAATTGCCTTTAGCAGGCCTAGATCAGTGGGCATATTCTGTAACTTTTTAACAACATTCGACATTGTTTATTTTCAAACAATTTCATTTGTTTGTTTTGTTGTTTTTACAATATCAAAATTTAAACAATATTGATTGTTTTTTTTTAAGTTACAGAATGGGCCGAAGTTAAGTTACAGAATGGGTTCGAAGATGGGACCTATTGGTCCACTTCTTCTGGTACCTCCTCCACAAAGGGCAAAGTTTGCATTATTTTTAAATCCAATATCAGGCGAATGGAATGTCCGATTTGAACCAAACCTTGCATAACGTTTTATCTTTACAAGCCTAGATGAAGTCCGAAGATGGGACCCGTTTGTCCTCTTCTCTGGTATCTCCCAGAAAAATGGTCAATATTATAATCTTCTAATTTTTTAAAACGAATTGAATAACCGATTTGTTCAATATTAAATCCGAAACCGCTTTGATAAAAACTTGTGTATAATACCAAAGATCTCCACAAACCTTAGGCTGAGGGTGTCGGCAACACCGACTGACACTATTTTACTTGTTTTTATACCCATTTACCACACTGTGGTACAGGGTATTATGTCTTTGTGCATATGTTTGTAACAGGCAAAAATAATCGAGATAGACCCATGGTTCCTTTTGAGAATATGCATAGATAACTTTCTGAGTCGATTTATGCATGTCCGTCTGTCTGTCCGTCCATGTATTTTTGTTAACAAAGTACAGGTCGCATTTATGATCCGATCTGGATGAAATTTTGCACAGGTCACTTAATTGGCCCAAGGACGAACCCTATTGAAATTGGAGAAAATCGGTCCACGTTTAGGCATAGCTCCCATATAATTAACAATTTTCGGTATTTTGGGGTTCTTGAGCGCGTTTTTCAACCGAATTTGGTACATTGGGTTCTTATTGGGTACTAAATGTCCCCACAAAAAATTATAAATATAGGTCCATTTTTTCGGGTAGGCCTTATATAAAGGTACCCCCAGTTTTCGGTATTTTGGGGTTCTTGGGCTCGTTTTATAACTGAATTCTCTGAAATTTTGTACATTCGGTTCTTATTGTGTACCAAATTATTCCACTAAAAATTATAAATATAGTTCCAGTTTTTCTGGTAGTCCCCATATAACGGTACTCCCAAATTGTTGGTATTTTGGGGGTTCTGATCGTATTTTTCGACCGAATTGACTTTAGTTTAGTACATCGAGTTCTTAGTAGGTAGCAAATATCTCCACTAAAAATAATAAATATAGGTCCACTTTTTCGGGTAGCCCCCATATAAGGGTACCCCCCAATTTTCGGTATTTTGGGGTTCATGAACGCGTTTTTCAACCAAATTCATTGTAATTTGGTTTTTTGTAGTCGTATATGGTAACAAACCTCCCTCCTAAAAATTACTAATATTCACCTCCTTTTAGGGGTGGTCCCCTTATAACCACCTTTTTATACCCTTCACCGCACTGTGGTACAGGGTATTGTGTCGTTGTGCATATGTATGTAACAGACAAAAATAATCGAGATAGACCCATGGTTCCTTTTGTGAATATGCATAGAATCACTTTCTGAGTCGATATATGCATGTCCGTCCGTCCGTCCATGTATTTTTGTTAACAAAGTACAGATCGCATTTATGATCCGATTTGTATGAAATTTGGCATAGTTTCCGATTTCATGTAAATAGTGCACCAAACTCCGAATAGTGGTCCGATTAAAGCAATATTTTGCACAGAGTACTGAATTATGAGAAATTTTGTTGGAATCGGTTCAGATTTATATCTAAATATGCTATATATAGTTTCGTCCGATTTTATGTAAATGGAGCAACATACTGCCAATATTTATCCGATTGAGACAAAATTTTGCACCGCGTACTAAATTAGGTCATTCTCGAACACAATGAGCGTCGATCGCGATTGAATTCATTAAATGTACACTGTACCATAATATGGCGTTTCATCGCCCTACAAAGACATGAGTTCATTGATTCACGCCGAAGTTGTTGCATGAAAATATTCAAAAATTAATTCGATTTTGTTTGGCAAATTGGTTTCTCCAATCATCATATGCAACACAACACATGGTCGTACGTTAAACCGCACTGAGTACGTTTTTGCTAAAAATTGTCAAATTTTCCAATGGGAAGTCAGATGACGCCAGGCAAAACAGTTCTCCAATAGAAATACGACGATCGAAATATGGCCTAGTACCAATATTTTGTCATATTTTAAACGTCACACGCTTATTATACCCTCACAACATAAAATTGACATATCCCCATTCCGTAACTGAAATTATCCTTTTTGTGTAATAGACTATAAGCGACTAATTCAAACAATATTGCGGCCTAAAAATATGCAAAAAAATACAAAAAACTTGTCATGGCTTCTTGACACTTTTTGCAACAAAATCCATTTCAATAAGCAGAACATTTTCAATTATTGTCCAAAAGCAAAAATGCCAAGACACTTTTATGGAATCAGCATCAAATAATCACCTTAGTATTAAAAACAAACATCATCCTAAATTATTCCTACCATTTTAAATATTTCAAGGCTGCTGGTCATACATTTTTAAATTATATTCCAAAAAAATACATGTTCTGCCTACTTTTAGGCTTCATTATACCAAAGCCATCTAATTAATTAGCAATGTAATTTATATGGTTGTCAAACTTTATTGTTTTATATTCGTTATGGTAGAAAATTAAGACATAACCGAATTAAATACATATCATAAATATCTAAGTTGATTGGTATTAGTTGCAAAAAAAAAAAACAAAAAAAGTATGAACTTGTTCTATGGTAAGCCTTAAAGTATGCATTACAATCACGTACGCTTTTTAGATAATCTTTGAAGTCGACAAAAAAGAATATGTTTTTATTTATTCTTTTGTTTTACCAATAATAAATGAAAATAAGAGAAAAGGTGGCATAGAATAATAAGGGTTACCATAAATTAAATGCGAAAAATGTCAAGGACATCTGCATCTGAAATACCTTTAACAAAATATTCGAAATGTTTTTTTAAATATTTCTGTTGAATATCTCACATTCTATTATATACGGTTTAATAGAAATTAATGAAGATATTTCTATCTAAAATAAAGAATATTTCTGCAGTCGAAAATTTCTCTTACTGTACATTCTTGTTGCACCTCTTGAAAATATTTGTAAACTTTTTTTTGTTTCTCAGGATTCTTTAAAAATCTTTTTTTACAAAATTTAACAGTTGTTACTTTTGTATACTTTTAGGCGGCAAGAGACAATAGTCCCATTGTCTCTCAATGAATATAATGAATTAAGTATAAAATTTATAAGGTTGTCTAACGTTGTTTGTTGTATTTGTTGTTTATATAATGGCCAATGACATGATCAAGGCCATAAATGTTATTCTTAAGTGAAATTCATGGCACATACTTCTTCTGTTGTGTATTAGTTTGTATGTATGTAGTAAACAATATTGAAAGTATACATTAATTTATATTCATTCATTAAGTCTAAAAGTCGGCAACATAATGTTTGTACATTTGCACAAAATCTTAAAAGTATACAAAGTTAATATTTCACAGCAGTGATATACATGTATATATGTACGAATTTATGTGTGTATGTACGAATATATGTGTTGCAAGTTTTTAGTTTAGGCGAAAATGAAAAGTTTGTTTGAAGTCCAAACACTTGAAGTGTTGTATAACTATTTTCTGAAATCAAACAGGAGTACGTAGTTTGCAAATTTCTAGGTATTTGCATTGGCATGCTAATAAGAAGTACGAGTACACAAAATAGAGTAGTTTATAAAAAAAAAACAAATTTATAAACTAAGGAATAACATTAAAAGGACCAGAAGAAAATTCTTTTGTAATTGCACTAGCTTCCGAATAAGACTTGTATCTCGACTAATTGTAATTGATTGGAGATGAGCTTAATCGGTGCACCAAATATGAGTTTATTTTGAAAATAGTTTATGTCAATTTCTGATACAAATCTTGGTTTTCTAGAAAATACCACTTAACAATATTTTTGAAACAAATCAAAGACCTACCTTTAAATATCTGCATTAAAGGAAAAATTTACTTAAACTACTTTCAAAATAAACGACTCATATATTGATTATTCTGATTTTCGCTATTTTGAATAGTTTTGCCAGATTTTCTAATCGAGTTGCCACTACTTTTTTAACTGTTCCTAGGGAGTAGAAACTATCCGCTCTGTATAGCCCCCAAATTATCGGTATCTTTAGATATTTGGCATTTTAAAGATGTTTGTACCTATTGATATTAGGATACTAAGATATTAAGAGCAGAATTTTATTGGATTTTAATAGGGTGGAAAACTTCCCTACCAAAAGGGTAGAACTCCAAAGGTCTGTGTTTCACATATTTTTGTCATGCTTCTCAACCAAATTGGTTTTAATTTTACATTTCAGATCCAAAAATAATTAATATGGGTGCCGTTTTATGTACTTGCCTAACAGAATAGAAGGTAAAATGGTATTATGAATGAATAGGAAATTTTGCTCCCCAAAAATGATCAATGATCCATACAAGGGCCACTTGGTATACTTCGGGCATAATAATGAAAAAGCGAATATGTTTCATCCAAAATAATTGATGAAGCGTATTTTCCACACCTCCAAAAGTATTTTGAATGCTTCAACAACATCTTATTCTGAAAATCACTTCGTTTTTAATGTGAGGGAATAAAAGGAAGTCATTGCGTGCCAGATCAGGGCTGTACGGCGAATGACCCACAAATTTATCGTAATGGCGTCGTTCAATTTAGGTAATCTTGGATGACCCACACGTCTGATTACTGCTTTGTTTCGGTTTCGTAGGAATTCCATGACAATCTTATATTCTTTCTTCTGATTGGTTCATATATATATTGAACAAGTGCGAAGTTTTTGCGAAGTTTTTATACCCCCCACCATGAGGATGACAATCAAAATATCTAAAACTAATTGGGAGGTTCCTAGGAGACCTTGAACGTACCGAAAAATACGTTACAAAAAGATGATTGAAATTCTCAAAATATCCAATAATGGAGCCACCATTATATGGGGTTATAATAAAACGGAGTTCAATACTGATATTTTTGATAGTGGTATTTGACAGCCAATGAGAATTACAGCCAAATTTGGTTGGAAAACGTGCCAAATTTTTGCAAATTAACCTTTCAAGTTACTGTAAACAACGCAACACATCATTGGCGGATCGATCTTTGCTAAATATTACTACTGTCACTTTATTTTCACTTACTATTTTTGAATTAAATACTCCAGTGGGCTGCCACGATAGTGCATATCGATTATTGTATCCCCAACTGAATCAGAGTCTATGTAACCTTTATATTCTTTTTTACTTAACAAAATAAATTATTATATTTAGAACTTTACAGTTCCATCATTTATGATGGAAATATTAAGATTTGATACCCATTTCGGAATAATTCCATATACTGGACAATCTTGGAAAAATCAAATTGACCGCAAAATTCTGTTTACTAAAACTCAATTAAAAAAAAAAAATCAACAACAAATACTTCATTAAACGAACATTTTTCCGGTTTTCTATCCCAAACATTTTCAAATGATTCATGAAGTATAAAACAAACCACTTTTGGTAAAAAATTGCAAAAATGTGTGCCACTCTTGTATTCTCTGGAGGAAACTATGTACCACAATGTTTCTAGTAACTAGATTTTGTTTACTTTCCTCTAGTTTTTCTACTTTCCATCCTTAACATGAGTGGCCAATAACCCACTCTGAGTACAAAAAAAGTGTCACAAAGCATAACAAATATTTTTGTATTTTTTTTTTTTTTTCAAACATCCTTATGTACAATAATGTATCCTTACTTCAACCGAAATTGTCTTTCCCAAAACGAACCTATCGAAAAACTATTTGTGTATGTCTGTGTTATTATGGAATCTTTGGTATCCCTGTCGTAGTGTTAGTGCTAAACCAAACCCAACAAAACATGTACAAATTTGCGGTAAAACATGCTAAAAGGATATTCTTAACTCATTTCTGGTAATTCAGGTAAAAAGACATTATTTTTTTCTTTTTGTTGAAATATGTACATTCAATATTTTACCAAGGACAGTCAATTACAAGAGCACAAACACACACTCACACGGATAGAGTAACATAAAATATACGAAAACAAAAACTATTTGCAGTAATGAGAAATTGTATGAGGCACAGTGATTCAAAGCTGAATTAGTATAGTGCGGTTGCACTACGCTCATCGATTACTGCATAGCGTGGTTTTATATTTGCCGGGATCGGGATCGGTGTTGAGAGTCTCTCTCTCTCAGTGGTAGGAACAAAAAAGTACGAAAAGGTACCTAAAATTCTACTTCAAATGATAATAAATCATAATTATCGAGAAATATTGGCCAATATGTATACCAGTTGTTTGCATAAATAATATATGTTATAATTTAAGCGTAAATGTATCCACGAATAATAAAAATATAATTTTTGTTTTGGTACGTTTATGTCAATTCGTACCTTTTGTGAACAAAAAGTACGCTTGTTACAAAATTAAAAATAGCGCAACTCTAATTACTCTCTCAAGAGAGAGAAACTCTCAACACCGATCCCGATCCCGACAAATATAAAACCACGCATAGCAGAGCTCGTCCCTGTAGCGCCTTCTGGCAACCTTTGCATAAGACGGCGGCTCCTTACCGATTGTTGCTACTGTCTTCCTCTTACGTGAAGGCTGGGTGTTCCTTTTGGGATTCCCAGTCTTGACGGAAGATTTCGATGTAGCGTCCGTCTTCTCGATATTAGAGCCAGCTTCGCCACTCTCAGTCGATGGATTCTGTAGACAGCCTCCTTTACTAGGGGTGATGCTTAGCCTTTCTTGCTATCGGTCGACGTGAAGCTCCTTTTCTTTTTTGCAGGTTTGACATTGGTATGCTCCTCCGGAGACCTTATCCTCTTCGCCGCTTCCGAGGAAGTGGAGGGAAGGTCAAGCTTATCCTTCAGGGCATCCCGTTCCTGTTTAATTTTGTTTCTAGTTTTCGCCTTTGTGTCCCAGATAGCTGCTTTCTTTTTGTTGTGAGCTTCGCTATGTCTTTGCTCACTTCTTCCACCATCCTATCGGCCTCTTCTCTCTTCCGGCATTCTAGGACGGTTATATCGGCCTTACTTTCTTGGTCAGACCCGGAGTTAGAGTTTGAGTCTCCACCTGCCTCTGAGGGTTGGGTCAGGCTTTCGCCTCCCCGGTGGTGACCGAAGTCTAATTTGTTTGTGCCTGCTGGCTGAGTGCTTGTAGCGATACCCTCGACTACAGATGCCAAGGCACCCACATCTGTAGGAGATTTTTTCTCACGATCGCTGGATGACGACGGGGCGTGACTCGTGGGCAGATCAACGACACCCGCCGGTACTGAGTTATTTAGGCTCTGCACCGTAACTTTTTCTTTTATCTTCTTACTTTCCATCTTTTGTTTTTTGTTTTAGGGGAACACCCCCGTAGTCAGTTTTGGTCCGCGGGGCAAAAAAAGCCCTAAAGTGGGGTGATCAGACTATTCCTTTACCTCCAGGTTAACCTGATAGTAATGAGATAGTCTGATCATCCTACTTCCCCCTATCCGCCACCTGGGGACGCGCCCGGTATGAGACTGACAAACTCTTTGTATTGTGATGAAGCACCATTCATTCAATAGCTCTTTAAAAAATTGGTTTAGTATCTGACGCTCGCTCAAAGGCGTAGGTGGCTAAAAAACGGCAATTGTGCCACATTGTACGTGACATTTCGTGGAATATAGGCTTAATTTCAACATTCCATTCCGTAAAAACCGGGGATTTTGTCGTTAGATCCCGCATTTGACTATCGCTTAAAATACTCGTATCGAGTTTTGCATATATAGATATGTTCGCGGTGCCCATATAGGTTTCTAAGATCGTGACGAATCATGGATCCCGAAAAAAAAACAACAATCGACCGCGGGTCTTCGAAGACAAACTCAATAAAACCGTTTCGTGACAGATGTACTTTAAAGCAAGTGGGCCGCATGTTTCTTGTGGCGACTATTCCGGTAAAGGATGGTTAATTCTGTTTGCGTGAAATCTTCGGCCAAAACGTGGAGCCTGGACTCGATTAGGGATAAGTAAATCGACTTTCGACTAATCGATTAATCGACTTTTTTGTTTAAAAGTCGAAGGCGACTTTCGATCTTTGAGGAAAACCCAAAGTCAACTTTTCAAGATGGACTTTCGATCTTCTTCATAAATACTTGGTAATCTCATAGCCCAGTTTTTACACCCTTCACCACACTGTGGTACAGGGTATTATGTCTTTGTGCATATGTTTGTAACAGGCAAAAGGAAACGAGATAGACACATGGTTCCTTTTGAGAACATGCATAGAATCACCTTCTAAGTCGATTTATGCATGTCCGTCCGTCCGTCTGTCTGTCTGTCCATGTTAAATTGTAAACAAAGTACAGGTCGCATTTATGATCCGAATTGGATGAAATTTGGCATATGTCACTTATTCGGCCCAAGGACGAACCCTATTGAAATTGGGAAAAATCGGTTCAGATTTAGATATAGCTCCCATCTACATAGTTAACCGATATAATGTAAACGGTCCCTATATATCTTTCGATTTGCACGAAATTTAGTACAGCCTAATCATTTAGGTCTAGAATGATGTCTGTTTCGTGAAAATCGGTCCAGATTTAGATATAGCTCCCATATATAGTTTCGTCCGATTTATGGTATATGGTGCACCAAAGTCCCTATATATCTTTCGATTTTCACCAAATTTGGCATATCGTACTGAATTAAGCCTAGAGTGATGTCTGCCAAGTTTCGAGAAAATCGGTCCAGTTTTAAATATAGCCCCCATATATAGTTTCGTCCGATTTAATGTAAATGGTGCCTCAAAGTCCCTATATATCTTTCGATTTGCACGAAATTTGGCATATCGTACTGAATTAAGCCTAGAGTGATGTCTGCCAGGTTTCGAGAAAATCGGTCCAGATTTAGATATAGCCCCCATATATAGTTTCGTCCGATTTAATGTAAATGGTGCCCCAAAGTCCCTATATATCTTTCGATTTGCACGAAATTTAAAACAACGTACTGAATTGAGCCTAGAATGATGTCTGCCAAGTTTCGTGAAAATCGGTCCTGATTTAGATATAGCTCCCATATATAGTTTCGTCCGATTTCATATAAATGGTGCACCAAAGTCCCTATATATCCTTCGATTTGCATGAAATTTGGCATAACGTACTGAATAGAGCCTAGACTGAATTGTCTGCCAAGTTTCGAGAAAATCGGTTCAGATTTCTATATAGCTCCCATATATAGTTTCGTCCGATTTAATGTAAATGGTACACCAAAGTCGCTATATATCTTTCGATTTGCACGAAATTGAGCCTAGAGTGATGTCTGCCTTGTTTCGTGAAAATCGGTCCAGATTTAGATATAGCTCCCTTTTATTATAGATTTATTTTAAGTAATTGATGCACCAAGGAACCAAAATGCTGAAAGGAACAAAACGTTCTGAAATTAGTATAACCTAACCTGTGACAAGTTTGTTTGAAATTGCTTAATATTTGGATAGAGTTTCCATATATATTTTCGCCAGATTTCAAGTAAATTGGACATCAAACTCCTCATGTTAGTCAGATTGACATCAAATTTTGCACAACTTACAAAATTGAGCATAGAATTACGTAGTTGCGTTTTCTAGAAGCACAGAAATAGCCCAACGGATGACCTATTTATATTTGTTTGAAGTCGATTTACATACTTTAAGGATAGATCTAGGTAGATTCACATTTAAATAAATATCACATATTTTATTTCATCCAATTTCATGTTAATAGTCCTGTTTAATATACCCATAGTGGTGAAGGGTATCATATAGTCGGCCCCGTCCGACTTTACTACTTTCCTTACTGGTTTAAATATGTAGGAAGTAGTCATTTGTATTTATACCCTTCACCACACTGTGGTACAGGTATTTTTCTTTGGAAATACTACCATTTGAATTAACTTCGTTTTTAGAAAACCTAAATTTTATCTACAAATGCATCCCACTTCGCATTTTATTCAATTACAAAGTAACTTAATTGTACTTATCAAAGTTTTCCGAAACTTTTCTCTACTTCAACACAAACCACACTGTGCCGGCTTTGCATGCAAAACAGATGACACATTCTTACCATGAATTAAGAAACAGAAATTTAATATTCAGAACAAGCAAACAATAATGATTCTGTGTAAATACAAGTAAACGAAAATAATTAAAAAAAAAATTCATTTGAAATCTTAATCTCCCAGCTAGTAAAATTTGTTTCCCACAATGTGCATAACGATAAGAAAAAACTGTAATCTGACAAAAATGAGAAACTTCTGTTTCTTCTTCTTGGAAAGAAGCATTTCTTTGCAATTATTTAAAATAGTTTAAAGAAATTTAAAACATATTTCAATTTGTTTCCATTCACATATTTACAATTCAATTTTACCAAAAGAACAAAAAATCCCAAAACGTTTATCACACACATATTTACCCAACTCCAACAATTATCCTTCGTTTGTGTGGCATTCTACCATTCCATTTTGTTATCTAGTGTAACATTTCACAAAAACTGACATTGACAAAATAGTCATCAATATCAATGTCCTAATTCAAATTTATCTTTGAGAATATGTCACTGTCTTCGGTTTCGTTTCCTGTTGCTGCTGCTGCAGCTCCAGCTGTTTGTTGTTGACCAGAAAATCGGGCCATGTGTGTTCTTTCGCTCATATTTTTTTTTTTCATCCAATAAATTGCTTTATTAATAATGAAACATTATCGTCAACAACAGTTTGTGGATAACCGTCTAAGGACAAAGGACCGAAATGACAATACACTACACTCAATAAAATGTGTAGGTGGTTGTTAATGCTGTTGTTGTTTTTCATCTCAATAGAAAAGTTTGTTTTCCGATACGACGACAGACGACGTCTTACCATAATAGTTTAGATGAAAATGTATACAATTTGAGTCACCATATATGAGACAAACTGTAATGATACTGCGGCCACTGCTGCTGCCGATGATGAAGATGATGATGATGGAGAGCCAACAAGTTGTGTGGTCACATAAGATTGTAAATTATAGTTTTGTCCAAAAATTTTGGTTAATTTATCAAACACTCGAAGAAAATATATTCAGAGCCTGAGAGTTTAGATGACAATAAATTGGAAGAGAAAATAAGAGACATTTGAAGCTTCCCTCATGGTTATATGAAATGGAACACATCAGAAATGTCATGTGGTCTATTTCAGCAACCTCGTGGATTTTGTTAGAAGGGAATGGGGAGGGGAGTTATGGAATTTGTTTTTGGGAAAAGCTTGAAATACTACTGGGACTACGTATTGGCAAATAATTATTCTTTTGATATGCTGAGATTATAGAAATTCAAATGCCACAGGACATTCTGAATAGATTTGGAAAATATGAGTTTTATACACCAGGGGACGAAGTGTGCGATTTTGACGCACCACTATAGATTTTACATGCTCAGCTAGATTCAAGAAAGCTTTCTAAAAGATGGACATAAATACATCATATCCAGTAACGACATTTGTAAGCCACATGCTATGCTCAAACGGAACAGTCGACAAATGTCTAGTTTTTCCATAGAGCTTTTTCTATGAACAGTATTCGGATTTGGCTTCAAAAAGCTCATTCGTAAACTGTGACGAAACTATTATTTGCATTAATCGACCTTTTCAATCGATTTTCGAATTATGCGGATACAACGAGAACATGTCGATTTTTCGCCAGACGTTCATGCAATGTCGAATATGCTATGGTAGAAGAAATGTATGCCTCGGTAGGTCACATGAAAAATCGTTCATTACACATTACACAAACAACACAACACATATTCGTACGTTAAACCTGAAACTTCATCTTTATAAAATGATGAAAGTTGGGAAAAATGATCGCACTAAAATATTCACAATTTCATTTTTTGTAAATTTATTTTTCACATCATCATCACACAACACATGGTCGTACCTCAAATCGTACTGAGTACGTTTATGCTAAAAACTTTCAGTGTTGCCTTATGCCAGAAATATATATCGTATCCCCTGTACTATATACTCTATAAGGAATATAGTTAATTATGGACATGGCGAGAAACGAAAGTAAAGGACACCAATGATGACCTAATGTCTCTCCCTGTTTTCATATGAAACCCTATTTGATTCTTCATTGCCCAATATCTTCTTCGCATTTAGAATTTCGCGGAGTTCCGGAAAATCTTTAGATTTTGGTTCATTTAATTCTCTCAATTATGGCATTATTGTTAAGAACCATTGTTCTCTTCCTTGTTCGTTACACGAACTACTTCTCTAACCCTACACCCCAGCACAGAAACCATTGAACACACGTTCTTACTTAATTTCCCTTCTCCCATAGATTTTGGGGAAAGGGGAATAGTGTAATATGGAAATATGTGTATTATTCGGCTCTAGGCAAAATTAAACCTATTTTCTACACATCATTTTTATATCCGTTTACAAAAAACGGTCTGCCTCCTTGGGCTATTCTTTGAACATATCGTAAGCCAATTTTAATACTAATCGGATTTGTATTAGGTATGAATTATTTACAAACATATTTTGTTATCCTTTTTACGTATATAAATATCGCCCAAGGAAACCACATTTATTGACCAATACTTATGGAAATTCATACGGCTCTAGGCTTTGTTTCAATTTCCCGGAAATAGAAAAAAGCTTTTTGAGGTATTTTCGCACATTTCACTTAGGCGGGCCACAAAAAATACACAAAACATTGTCAAATGTTACCTTTCCTAAATGCTCATCTTTTTTAGGTTACTTATCTTGTTTTTCTTTAGAAATTATAGAATCTCTGTCTTGTCACCCTAACACCACATATATTTTGCTTGAGTGTACTTAAGCTCAAAGATACTTTTAGATAGAATCAAATTGTCCTTTTTGCCAAGGATGTGATAGACTAGCACATTTGAAAGAAACCGCACAATCACACAACTGTATATACATACATATGTGGGCTAACAACTTATGTTCATGTTCTATATACGTACATATATATACATATATCGTATATCAAATTAGGATGACATACAATATTTCACATAGACACAAACATCTAACTTGTAGTTGTGTTGTAGAAAATATTTACTTACGAAACCATCTTTCAAAGTGAATATGACTGCAAAAGCCTGGAGTCCTCAAAGACACTTTGTTTTCTTCAGAAGAAAATATTAGGTGGACTTCGATGTTGTTGGGAATATATAAATATTTAATAGTTTTTGTTTAAAAATTGTATATCATCATTATTTGTAAATTTAATGTCAAACAAATATTGAAATGTCAAAAGTTTTTTGTAAGAATCTAACCAGTATTTTGTATTAATCATATTATTGTTCAACATTTAAAGACCATAAGGGTGGCAATAATTTATTCTTTTGAAAATTTTATGTTTCAATAGAAAGCTTTTATTTTGGTAAACCATAAAATATTGGTACGTGTTCTGATCAATAGCCTTATTAGTTGGTCTTAAAACACCTACACTCTTTTTTAGTCCACGTTTTTATATGCTTGTTATTTCCTTACAACCAGAATAATCCTGACATTATTGCAGTAGCAGTTATACATTTTACGAGTAAATTTTGAGTTCAGTTCATTCACTGGAATTTGTTATTGATTTTATAGAGCTATTTGTACATCAAACAAAAAAAATAACAGCATTTCCACTTTTTGTACACGTACTTTGTGATAAGCGGATTATTGATAAATCGCCCATCATCACAAATTGAGAATCTTCGTTCCCTCCTTTTTTAATCCAAACGAATATCAAATACGATTGGAATAAACAAAAGTCCATAACAGCCCCATCCTAATATTGGCAATCTAAAGTCGTATTTGTTTGAATTGGTTGGTATACAGTCAACAAAATGCAATTTCTATCATTTCTCTACTAAACGTAGTTTGTCTTTACGAAATACCTAAATTAATTAAGGATGTTGAATTTAATTGGAAAGCGAGAAACAATAATTTAAATTGTATTAAAATTACTTAAAAGTTATTGATTTATCACACATGCATATGTAAATTAACTTAAAATGTGTTAATATCTTTTTAGTTGGTTGAAAATTTGGGCTAGCAACCTCAACCTACTAAGAATGTGGAATACAAAATTATAGACACTTGGGTGAACACAACACATGTTCGTACGTCATACCGTACGAACTGATACTTCATCTCCACACTAAATTTTAAGTACATCAGTGCACTCTTATCGTGCGTCAATTCCCTTTTTTTGACAAATTGAGTTATCAAGTCACTGTAAACAACACAACACATGTTCGTACGTCAAACCGTACGTACTGATACTTCATAATCGCACGAAAATATTCACAAGTTAATTTCCGTGTTTGTAAATACATTTTCAAATCATTGTAAGCAACACAACACCGAATACTGCGTTCAGTGCAGGCCAATAATATTTATAGTATCCCTTGTATATACTCTATAAGGTATATAGTGAATTATGGGGAAGCGACATGACAGGAAACGAGAGGAAAAGACACCAAAGATGGTCTAATGTGGTATGTATTAAAAATTCCTTAAATCGGTCAGAACTATGTCATTGTAAATTCATGTAGGGTGGAAATCGGGGCTAACAACCTCAACATACCGACTATTGTAAGAAGCAGTTGTGGTAGTTCCTTCTGCTGGTGATTCATCCACATTTTCGATGGGAATATCATCAGCTCCAGTCTCTACTTCAACGGTCAACTGCCTAAGAATTCCGGAGACTTCACTGTACGTCATGGAGATGAAGTTGGGATCTTCGTCCTCGCTAGGGATTTCGTCCTTTCTCATCATCGGAGAAGACTAACCTTGATTTGGAGCAGGGTGCGAAGAATGATTAAAATACCCTCTTTCTCACGAATGCTCACGCGCGAGACTTCGAATGTTTTCAATTTATCGCGAATGATAACGTTATTATTAAAAACAACAACAAACAAAAATATGAAAAAAAGTAAACCTACACAACGAATGAATGTGTGTGTAGCAGAAAGTGTGTGGAATAATAAAACACAACATTCTTTAGCGAATGCTCGTTTGGTAAAGTTGTTATCGCCATAAATTCATTCGTAAAATGAGCACAAAACGAAAAGAATGTATTTTAATTCATTCACGAGCGAATGTTTGCGCATCCTGATTTGGAGATCATCGCGTTAATCACCGTAGTGCTAATCACAGTGGCGTCTTCCACGTCTGTCAAGGTTTATTGGAATACTCTTCTGACTAAAGCGGTTTCCTTAAGGCGAAGGTCCGTATGCCTCTCCAGGCTTGCTTTGACATCGTCGATAGTAATCGCATACTGTAACATTTTTAAATTTCGGCTCCATAAGAAGTTTTGTTGAGTGATGACTTGGGAACAAAACCTTAATAACTTGTTGATGCGCCCAGTCATTAACAAGACTTCGTTTAAATACAGTCGGGACTCTAACTGCAAACCGTAAACGCTGATAGGCACGAAGCCGCCTAACACCCCTGCGTTAGGAAGGCGACTTAGGAAGGGAGTGACCTAAGACCTGAGAATTGAATATTTAGCGGCGAAATTCTCGCCTCGTCAGTCCTGGTGTCATAGGTTATTTCCTCCGAGGCTCTCACCCAGGGCCCTTTGATTGTCAGCGACTGTTTACTTATATTCACAGCTACCCAAGGAGTAATATTGGGCTTTCCACTATCCGCAACCTTTGGTCGTTAGATTCAGCTTTGCTCCCGTTAGGCGGAGCAGAATGTGGTCTACCCTAGAACCACTTTCGATAAAAGTTTTATGCAAACGACTTAGGGGAACAACTCCAAAATAATTATACAGGTGGACTGAATTAGCGATAAATATAGCCTTTAATTGGGGGAGGCTAAAGGCCTTCATGTCATGTGCAACTGTGATACCGGACAGAGACTCCTAGACTAAATGAACTCTAGCAAAATTCCCTCTGGTAGCTGTTGTTTACGGGACTGAGAAACTGCATGTAAGAACATACCAGATATCTCAACTGATGATTTTTTGGATTTCATTTGTGGGAGGGCCCGTTTGTTGCAGCGGATCGAACCCGGACAATTTGAGTTACATGCCTGCGATTCGAGCTATAGCTATGTGTCTGATATCGGATTTAATGAATGAAAAAATTCAAATCTCTTCTTCTTCTTTTTTATAACTTTCAAAATGTCAAGCTGCTGGCGTACATTTATGTCTTCCTATAAAAACACAGAACTTATGAGATTTTTACATAGTACCCCCATATAAATTCCTTTTAAACCGTTTACTACATCCTTATAGCGAATGCATGCATGTACATATAATAATATTTAATACAAGTTTAAGTGCATTTCTGCTGCTGGTGTAATGCAAAGATAAGGACGTAAACTGTACATAAAAACGTACATAAATATACATAAACTCGTATAAAGTTGTGTATATTTGTAAGGCAATGCAAACGTAATTCAATGCAAACGATAACTCAATCCATATTTCAGAGTATATTTATGAAGATATCTTTCATAAGGATGTTTTAATTGAAATAATATTTTTATGCAGATCATGTTGGATAACGTTTACTGAACGTATATTAATTAATTAAGTAAAGGAATAGATATTACATACAACGCGATGATTGTGTGATGTTATCGCAGAAATTGTAAAAATCTGCTACCAAAGATGAGCGGTAATTTGTATGCAACTTTGGTGCTTTACAAAATATGAACTTCGAGCAGATTACCTTTCACACCCAAAAGATAACAGGGACTAAAACTCCTAATTTTTAATATGCACATTTTAATAAAGTAGACACACACACGAATATTTTTAACTACTATTTTGAAATTTTAAGTGCCCTTAAAAAATAACGTATATAAACAATGAGGAGAATGAAGGTAAAACAAAAGTAACCTAACATTCAAACTGTCTGCCTAATTAACAAAGAAAGTCACGCTCTGTGAACTGTATGAAAGTCAGCTAGAAAGTTGAATGGCTGCAGCCAACCATGCAACCACATTTTTGTCTCTTCTTCATAAGAATTAGACCAACAAAAAACGCAACATTCCTTGGAATATACTGTGACAGGTTAACAAAATTTCTTTATTTGAATAACAAATTTTTATAATAAATTACAAACATACATTTACACCATACGTGTGGGGATGATGATGTTGGTGGTGCATTGAAGCTATTTTAAAAATTTTATAAAAATCCATTTTTTTTTTCATTAAAACAAAATCACTTTTGTAAAACTGCCTAGTCTGTTGTTGGTATCTCTATTAACCGCTCTCACAGAATTGATTGCAAACAAAAGCTCTGCCAGACCAAACCAAACAATTTGCTGCCACTTCAAAAGTTATTTAAAGATTTTAATCTTTTTGGAATTTATTTTAGTGCATAAATTGGAAAACAGATACTTAGTTCAAATTTTTGTTTTGTTTCAAAATAACCCGTGCCAAAGGAAATCCTTAAAAAAGAACAAAACAAACAACAGAAACCTTCAGTTTGTTTACTGGTCCTTTTTTCGCTGAACACTCGAAATGGAAAATAAATCCCACTTCCTGGCATTAATTTCAACTGGAGAAAGTTCAAGCAATTAACACGCCAATTGGAATTTTGGGTACAAACGATAAAAAAATTGGAAGCACGCAGGAATAAGGCCACCGGCTGGCCAATGATAACCCTTGGGATACTAATTTAATTCATTTGGAAAAACAACAACAAAACACAAAATATTTCAATGCTCTTTGCTTTCTATTTAGGGCTATTATGACCACACAGCATGTGTTTATTTTTTGGCAGGGTGGAGGGAGGCGAAAATCTCCCACAACCCTTTCATTTTTTGACAATGAATAAATTTTGTTAAAAATAACAACAGCCAAATTTACAACAATGGTATCTATGATTACCCTTTCAGGGGATGGGTGTGCGGAAATTTCCTGTTTTTCCGAACACTCAAACATGAAAATCCTTTGGAATTAAAAAAGATTTATTTTGAATTAAATATTTGTAGAAATAAAATGCGTGCTATTTTTATTGTTGAAAAAAAATTAAACAGATAATATTTTTTAATAATAAAAAACTAAGAGCTACAGAGAGGTCAAGACACTATGGTACAGGATATTATGTCTTTGTGCATATGTTTGTAACAGCCAAAAGGAAACGAGATAGATCCATGGTTCCTTTTGAGAATGTTTATAGGACCACCTTCTGAGTTGATTTATGCATGTCCGTCTGTCCATGTATTCATATGAACAAAGTTCAGGTCGTATTTATGATCCGATTTGGATGAAATTTGGCACCAGTCACTTATTTGTCATAAGGACGAACCGTATTGAAATTGGAGAAAATCTGTTAAAATTTAAATATAGCTCCTATATATAGATTCGTCCGATTTTAGATAAATGGATGTCCGTCTGTCCATGTATTCATATGAACAAAGTACAGGTCGTATTTATGATCCGATTTGGATGAAATTTGGCACCAGTCACTTATTTGTCATAAGGACGAACCGTATTGAAATTGGAGAAAATCGGTTCAGATTTAAATATAGCTCCTATATATATTTCGTCCGATTTTAGATAAATGGATCCCAAACTCCCAATATTTGTCCGATTAACAAAAACATTTTTTTTGTCTGTGAACATTTTGCACAGTGTACTGAATTAAGTCCAGTTTGACGTCTGTGATGCTCCCATATCCCATGTATATTTTCGTCCGATTTTAGATAAAAGGTGCACCAAAAATCTAATTCTGCCCGATTGACATACAATTTTTCATAGATTTCAAATATCTGTAGATCACAATTTTAATTTCATCCGATTCCATTTTAATGGTCTTCCAAAGATGCTATGTCTGTTCTACATAAAGGATATTGTACATATTATCATCTCTTGTATGCATCGAAAATGGTGAAGTGTACCATAAAGTCGGCCCCATCCGACTTTTGGTATTTTTGATCAAAGGTTTAGACACATTTTAAGTATTCTGATGGTTCTAGCTTCATTTAAAAACGATATGGCTGTAAGTAAGCTTTTTAAGTTTTCCAAAGATATAAATGCATCGAATAAAATGAAATTGCCCAATATAAGGTCCAACAGCGTTTTAATGGTTGTAGCAGAATATACCAACCTATATAATTTATTATGACATGCTATAACAACGTTTCTATTATTTCTGGAAAAGAGAACCGAAAATACCGCCCTTACTGACTCGTATCAGCCAAAAATATTCCTCACATTAATATCAGTAATATTGCCAAAGACACCATATACATAAAATGCAAGGATTTCGAAAAATTTTAATCCGAATATTTTCAAATGTCTTGGAAACGGGAAATATTGCCACGCCTCTTTAGGTTACCTTCCAAGGTATACTTTTAAAATGCCGATACACGTTTCTTCTATTTTGGTACATGTGGTACATATCCACAATATAATCCCTATAATATTATCGAAGCTTCATCACGCTATGGAGGAGGATATAAATAGTTCGACTCACCTAAACTTCACTCATTCCACACCATAATCCCAAATCATTTTTTGGAAGGCGACATTTTTCAAAACATAACCTAAGTGCCGTGTTACTTTGTCGAGTCCGACTTCGAAACCCTGGCCTTAAACTGAAATATGGAACATCCAATTAGCACTCACACTTCAGTTGAACGAATTCTTACTTTCTCCCCCAGCACCTGCATCGGTACTTATTTTTTACGAAAGGGTATTGAGTTTCTAAAGACTCCGTTTCTCATTAAACCCATTTTTTATTACACTTTATTTTCTTTAACCAAAATATAAAAAACGCTGAACAAGAATTAAAAAGAATAATTTGTAGCACCTATTCATTTATGAACTGACTTTAATTTCACGCCTACAGCATTAGACAGTCGAAATGTTGCATCCCCTCACTCACCAATATTATAACATCTAATCAGATTCATATAATTAATTGGTTTAATTACATTTCCCCCCACCGGCTCCATTTTTTTTTTTTTTTTTTTTTTTTTTTTGTCAAAATTCCTAACAAACTCATTTATTTAACAAAAACGAATTTATTGTCTGCTTTTAGGCATTGATATGGTTTCCAGCAATCAATCAAATTTGTTTCTTTGTTCTTACACACTAATTTGATTTGATTTTTTAAAAAGGTGCAAAATGGCTGACTGGTGTTGTAAAGTCCTATGAATAAAAACTTCTTAGCAAATGCTAAAGTTTCAGCTGCAACCCTCCTTGATTTTGACTTTTTATTTTTTACATTTTTAAGATTTCCCCTACTCCTTGTTGCTTTCAAAAGAAAATTTTTCATGAAAATTTCATTTAACAATAATAATAAAGGGAGTTGAACAACTTTACAACAAGAATTTATTGAAACCTTTTTATTATCTTTTCTTTTTGTTATCCCCCCCAAAAATAAAAGGATAATACCTCTTCACAGAAACTAACTTTTTGTTCAGTGTTCATTTGAAATTGGAAATGAATATAAATCCTTTGATAAGCTAATACAATGATAATAGGGCTAAACAATGGATAATTGGCAACAGTTTTGAAGAAAAAGTGTAATTAGAAAAATATTTATATCATTAATTATAATTCAAGAAGGTGAGGGCGAGACAATAGTGGGGCTTTTGAGTTCAAGAGCTTAACTAAATAAATACTTTGTTATGTACTTTTGTTTAAAATCACTGCTTTTTATTACTCTTCAGATTTACATAAATCTCAACATCATGTTGTTGTTTTTTCGTTTTATTCTCGGCTTTCAGTTTCAGTCTTAACCAAAATGTTGATTGACAGCTGTCTTTTATAGTCAAATGCTTTTAATGATGTAAAATAAACAAGGACCCCCTCCCTGTGTGGGTCTTATGTGATTCTCTACACTTTGTCGTATTCAAAGAAAACATATGTACGTATGTATATATTTACTCCGTTGGTTTGTAACCATATTTTTTCATGTTGTTGTTGATGATGATGATGCTGCTGCTGTTCTCCTTGGGAGTCCTTGTGTCACACAAGATAACACCAAACATGTGATATGTGGCAAATCGAACTACAAAAGAAATGTAACAAAATTTGTCATCATAATTTGTCGTTCGTACGTCACCTTTATACATATGAACACTATTCATTCGTACGCATACAAATATTCATACATAGTACATATCATACTCACATCTTATATGATGTTTTATGAAAGTGTGACAATTGTTTGTCTCATTTATTATTTTATAATATTATACATTTTCAGCCACGTTAACGATGGATCTGATTTAACGATGAACTGCTAGAAAACTTGTCAGAAATGTTAAAAGTTTTGAGGGAGTAAAATTTGCTCCAAGAATTTGAATCTAGATTCGTTATCAGTTTACCACAACATTTTCCAACAGGCATTTGATTATCAGTTATCGGCATTGTTATAATTAAGGGCTATCGAGAGATTAACTTTGTGGCTATGATGGGTCTACAAGTCCCCTTTCTCTTGTCTCGGTGGTGTTAAACTATTTTGGGTGATCGGGAACTTTGTACATTCATTTTCAAATTATAAGCAAATAAAAATGGGTTTCCAACTAGCTCCTTAAAACCTCGAATAAATGATGTGAATTTTTAATGGATCCTTTGAAGTGTATTTCACCTTCTGATGGCTAATGCACTGCCTATGTAAGGAATTTTAGCTCAATCTTTTATTGTTTTAATATTTACCCAATATAGTCCAATAAGACTTTTAATTAATCTCCTTATTTTACATCGATGCGTTAACTACCACCAGCTGAGCATTTGTTAATTATAAATTTTCCAAACTATTTCGACCGAATAAAGGGCAATCTAATAAATTCTGGCGTACGTGTTGTTAAAATGTGGTGGTTTTCAAATTTCAATCAATTCGGCAGGTATCAAAACCTAAACAATAATTGAATTCCTATTTATGGGAAGCTGGTGGTTAAGCATGATTTTGACAGTGGTCCACAAACATTTTAAATAGATTTTAATGAAAATCACACAAATAACTACATAAAAATGCTATTAGTATTCTTAGATTTCCCGTTACAGTGAAATGGTGCATTAAATCCGCCTAAATATGCCACCAATATTTTTTAGCTACTGTAAGGCCTTTTTTAAAGTAGTTATGTGTGAATATATATGTATGTATATTAATATGCCTTCACAATACAATTTGAATCCATTAAATTAATTCTATTCACATGATATGTTGATGATGTTGGACGTCAACGTTGTAAGTGTTTACAACAACAATAACATCAACGAAACATTCTGGTCTCGTAATGTTCTGTAAAATGGGTTGGTTGTTCAGTAAACTGTTCATCATATTACTCACATTCTTTTTTATTCAATTTTTCTTCATTCTTTTTCTGATTTTGAAAAGCCCGTTTAAGTTGATTTCTTGTATAATTCTCTCACTTCTCATACACGTACATATATTTGTAACACTGCCTTTGCTTTGTTGCCATTGTTGTGAGCCCCTTCATTCTTAATCATTGTCTTTGGTGCTTAGACTTTTTTATTACATTTCTTATGTCTCATCAGGTGACAGTTTGAATTATTGTTTTATTGTCCCATGCCAGTGAAACTAAACTCGACACAACAACAAAGAAGAAGGAGTGAGCTGGCGGGTGGAATACAAAAAATGACTATGACAAAAAAACCATGTCACTTCGGCATGTGGGAATTTTTTCCTTTCTTCTTCCATGAGGATATGCCATGTGATAAATATACATTTGTGTTTGAAAATTCAAAAGGAGTTTTTTTAAGAAATTTTTATTAAAAATGAAAAATTTTACACCAATGTCAAAAACACACACTCATAACGATATTCGCTACCACTACTATACCCAAAAGACTTTTGTAGATAAATGATGTTGGCTGGTTTTAAAGACCTAATAAATAAATCTTAGCGGCGATGTGTGTTGGAGGTGTGATATGTTGAGGCATTTTGTCAAAGGATTAACAATTGTTATTAATATTTACACTAACGATTGAAATATATTTTTGAGAATTTCTAAAAAGAAAATATTGAAAAATGGGGGTTGAAGGATTCTAGTATGATAAAGTGCGTCATTTGTCGATGTTACTTGTGAAATGTGTGTTATTTGAGCACGTGTGGAGTTGGTGTCATAATTATTTATGTTCAGGTCACTTTCCCATTCTAGCTAAATTAACATAGTTGGCTTAATTAATAATTACGTTTGCAAAATACCGAATATTGGCTAATCATACGTGGCACAAATGTATGTTAACCCTTTGTGGCCCATGTTGCCCACAGGCAACAAAATGTTTTAGAGCTTATATTTAATATGCAGCTAGTAGATATATATTATTTGGATTCCATATGTCAAGACCTGATTATGGATTTTGTTATGAGCTTTTCAGTATAGAGAAGAGGGTAAATTTGTGTACAGTACTAATTTGTGTGTACAGTCCAAATTATTTAAATCGCTTCGTATTCAAATTGTACGAACTCTGCTATCAGAATTACTATTGATTCTGGTAAAAATGAATATAGAGAATAGATTAAAATGATTTTTCTGCCGATTTTGCATTTGATTTTCTTGATATTGGACATTAATTTGAATGTACTGTATCTCCCGAATGCAAGGATGTAGCGATGTCAAATTTGTGAACAGAAATTTGTTTTAAGATTGCGGAAAAAATTCGGGGCTCAAAGGATTAAAAATGTCAGAACTCTATTTCAAAGATTGGGATCCCTGTGGTAGTTTCAAAAAATTTTGGGTCTCCGAGGAAGGTTTCAATGAGTTGCAATGGAATATAAAATTGCATATATATTTTTAAATATCCGACATGTTTTATGTCTTCAGGTCTTAATGGGTCGAAATATTTGTACAGACACTTTTCAGCAATTCATGTTTATTTACCTATATATTTCAAATATAAGATATTTATTAGTTAGTCGAAAAGTATCAAAATTTGCAAATACTAATAGTACGTTTACATTGTACAGGATTAGGTTAACCCAGTAGGTTTCAATTGTCAATTCCTTTGCATATATGTTAAATAAAGCCTCATAAAGTAGGTTAACCCGGTAAAAAGTTCTAATGTATATGCCGTTTTACCTCATATATTTTTTCTGTTTTTTTTTTTCAGGATTGTCATGGTTCTTTTACTGAAAGTAATGCTGCGCCCATACAAGATGATACCCAAAATTATATAGTTTTGGATGGCTTTCAAAATAGCACTCACACTCAGGTTGAATTCTATAGGCAAATCGAGACATGTGATCCCTACGATATTCCATTAGGGGTAAGTAAACAACCACACCGATTGCATTTAAAAAAGTTAATTTATTTAAACTAAATACGAAAAAAAACATAAAAAAGTTAACGAAAAAAGAACACAATATAAAAAAATATTAAACATGTATGGTCTTAAATTGTTTTGTGGCCACAGGTTTACGCAGACTAAAGAACGACATCAGATCCTCACAATTTAAACCTGTACAAAAAAACAAAAATAAAAGAAAATCCCCATAACAAAAAGCCTTATCAGTTGAAAATTTATTACAATCCTTTTGCCGGGGATTACATACCATGAGCCGTCTGTATATCTTCACTGTTGTGATTATCTAAATCTTTATAGAATTTCACCAAAGTCCAATTTTGTCGCATTGTGGCCACACACAATGCCGGTGTCAGGGTGCTATTATTAAATTCTTTGTACGTACAATAGCGCAACAATTCACGTATTAAATCCATATTACCCGAACATGTGGCCAAGGTCAAAGCATTTTGTCCTGTACGTTAATAGAGAATTCATATTGTTCGTTATTTGCCGCCCACATGCGCTCAATTTCCCCGTCTTACCAAAATGGTTAACAGCTCTGACATTGGCACCAAATTGTAAAAGGGTTATGGCCGCCTCCAATTTACCCAGGTAACATGCTTTTAATAGGGCCGTATTGCCATAACAATCAACTTCTTCCAATTCATGTTTTTTATCACCAGCCATGGTGCAGACAATGCGCAACGAACAGATGTCATTTTGTTGGACGCATGTAAGAGCTATAGCAAAATACAGAAATTCGATTAATTTTTGTAAATAAATGTTTTTTGTACATTTAAATTTATTAAACTATAAATTTTACCATTTATTTTAGACATAATGAGGATGCTGTAAATCAATTTATTTTTGCAAGAATTTGTTTACGATTAACTGTATACAACGGAGTGTGATATTTCCTCACTGGATCTTTGAGAGAGAACGATAATTTAGTGGAGATAAACGTCACTTAGTTTTGATATCGATTACAGGTTTTAAACGATCACTTAAACTTTCGGTCTGTTCCCGTACTGCAAGAATCTACTATTTTTTACTACGATAACACTTTTTTCCATATATCACACTCTATAGGAATATTTGCCATCGGCTAACAAAACTAATAATGTCAATTAAGTAAATTTTATAAGTTGGGTCCTTTAGTAGTTTTCACAAGACCTGAATAAGCATAATACAATTAATTCAAAGGCAGAGTGGCCATAATTAGCCTAAATATATAGAACCCTACAAATCATAACGGGGTACATGCTGCCTAATAGTAACCGTTCAACGTGTTCAAACTTTACTACAAAAATCACTGTCACAACTATTATTTTTTAATAATTAATTATGACTTTTTTAAACAAAATTTTATTATTTTATTTTCCTTGCAGACCGATACAATAAAAGTTCTCTGGGCTTTTGGTGACACCGATCCCATACACGGCAATTTAAAGGGTCATGGTAAAAATCGTGGTTTCAAACCATTACATTTGCTTGGACCCATGTTTCGTAAAAATCATGGCAGCTCATCGTCATCATCAACTACCTCAAGACATCAATTGGATACACAAAAATGGGATGTTACCGTGCAAAACGTAAGTGCCACTTATTAATTTTTTATTTTCTTTTTTAATGTTTTTTCTCAATTTTTGTCTTCATTACAGGTTACCATAGACTCATCCATGGACACATTGTATTGGTGTAAAATCATTAAGGCACCCAGTCTAACCGAAAAACATCATATTATTGGTTACGAAGCATTATTGACACGAGCAAGGTATGTGTTATTTGAAAATGACATGCATGTCGTCCTTTGCATCAATTTGACGTGTTTGGCAAATATTTTGTAGAGAAGAAACACACAAAAAGATTCTATGTCATCTTTATTGACAGTTTGGCGCTTTATTATGGTTGTCTACACCCTTTTTTCTATTATTTAAGCATCTGTCAAAACAATAGACATGATATTCAAAAACATCTATGAACGTAATGCTGAGTAATCTACATACATAAATGTCGTTTGCATGATATTACGTCCGTATTTTATATGGACGATATGGTTGGAGAACAATGATAATTGGTTGTACAATGACAATTTCATCATAAATCATTTGGTCTATGTTTGTTTGGTTAGAATAGGTGACAATAAGATAATAGAAACTACAATTTTACTGCATAATCTTTCATAATTTTATACATTTTCCTAGAAAAGACCTTTCGTGCTATTTTAAAACTTTTATTCAATTAGTATTAAGATGCCTTTGGTACTATTTTAATCCCTTTATTCAATTAAGACTTTGAATCCACTTTATAATTTTTTTGTTTTCTATAAATTAATACATAAATTATGACCTCGTTCTTTTGTTAAATACAATGCAGTCATAATCCTAGAAAATATTCCATTTGTTCATTATAGCAATATTTTTTCATTCTTTATCGTGTACATCATTTTCCACTTACCACATTTGATCTTAGAAAATATACGATTCATCAATCTATTTAACCGCTTCCCCACTAAATCTTCATATCTAGATTGCATTCTATCTCTCACTGAATGAGTTAATTTATTTTCAAAATTTATTTCCATTCACGTCATTCCATAAAATAATAATTTATTAATTTTCATATTTCCAATTTATTTCGTTTACCCTTTTGCAGTGTATCAGCACAACCGTTAGTACACCACATGACATTGTTCGAATGCTCTACTAAATCATATCCTGGCTCTGATCCGGCTTCATGGGATGTGTGGGTAAAGAGCAGCGGTGCGGTTTGCAATAGCAATTTATTGACGCCACGCGATTGGGATGCATGTATTACACCAGTTGCCGTTTGGTCAATTGGCTCCACAGGTTAGTTGTTATGGCATGGCATGGCAGACGAACAAATCAATTTGTTTACAACTATGTTACGATAGTTCCATGCATGGGTGTGCATTCATATATCATCGATTCTTGTTATTTTGTTTTTTAGGTCAATTTTTACCACCCCATGTTGGAATACCAGTTGGCGGTAAAACCGGAGCAAAATACTATATGCTAGAAATACACTATGATAATCCCTTAGCTTTACAAGGTAACACCATAAACCAATAAATTGATTTTTTTCTGATTTCATTATGGCAAAATTTATTTTCGTGTTTTATTTTGTTTGTGCATTTTTTCGTTCCAGCCACTGACCATTCGGGATTCCGCATTCACTACAGCAAACACTTGAGAAAACATGATGGTGGTGTCATGATTTCAGGCGTTTCCGTTTCCGACACCCAATTAATACCACCCGGCCAAAAGTTATATCGTAATGTTGGTATATGTGGTCCCTCCTGTTCGAACGTGGTAAGTGTTTTTATTTAATTTAACCATAACCTTTGTCATTTATTTATTTATTTTTTGTTTTCTTGTTTGCACCAACAGATGTTTCCCGAAGATGGTATTAAAATAATTTCCGGAACTTTGCATTCACATCGTGCTGGCCGTAAAATGACGTTAAGACACGTACGAAATGGCAAGGAATTGCCACGAATCATTGAAGATGATAATTATGATTATAATTATCAGCAGGTCAGACAATTGGAAAATGAAACTGTTGTCCTGCCTGGTGATTATATTATAACCGATTGTGCTTATGAGGTAAGCAGGTGGAAAATACTGAATAATTGTATATTTACATATATTAATTTAAAGAAGATTATCTGAAAAAAATTCAACATTAATATATATCATTCCTGATATAATTGTGAACATTAAAGATTCATATTTTCATAAAAAAGATTCATATTTCGTGAAAAAATTAACAGCTCTCATTAATTGGGTACAAGAGTAGATATACATAACCTCACTTTAATTTTTCCTAAACACTATTAACAACATTTCTATTTTATTTATTGCAGACTACATCACGTAAACGTCCTACCTTTGGTGGCTATTCGACCAAACAAGAAATGTGCCTCTCCTTCATTACATATTATCCTCGCATTGATCTGGCCGGCTGTTATAGTATGACACCCGTACGTGAATTTTTCGAAACATTTGGTGTCTATCAATTCTATTCACTGAATATGACAGACGTTGAGAATTTATTCCTTTACAATGGCAATGTATTGGACTATATACCAAATACCATATATGCAAAAACAAAACCCAATAGGGCTAATATGACGGAAGAAGACATTCTCTACGAAGAGTCCTTACTAAGTAAGTAGTCGTATATACTTTATAATTTAAATTATATTTACTAAATATATGTTTTTTTCCTTTGTAGATAAATTAATTATATCCGATCCCGTGGAATTTCATGATCGTACTTTTCTATCACATCTGAATCAACTGCCATGGTCGGAGCCATTGTTTACGAAACGGGTTGAGCAGAGCATGATCAACGGCAAACATATGACATTCTGTCGGGTTTCCAATGATGCTATATCTATTGTTAGTATTTTGGTTTCATTCTCCCGCTTTCAATATATTAATTTTTGTTTCCATGTGTTTTTTACAGCCCTCGGAAATTATACGTTATCCGAACTTTACCACATTTGTCAAGCCACCCAGTCTGTGTCCCTATCAAATGTTAATGGACAGTGCACCCTTAAGCTCTAAGTCAGCAACCATCACAAGCACATCACTGAAATATTACATTTTAAGTTACTTATTACTTTTAAACTATTCTATATTTATGCGTTACATATAAGGTTACATACAACACATACACATATTTTCTTTCTCACCCTCCTTTGTAAATATTAACAACACACCTAGTATTGTAATAACATTTAATAAAAGTGAGATACTGAATTGAAATTTAAAACTCAAAAGTTTTAAAATTTTACATGATTTGGGTCCGTTAATACTTTAAAAGTTGAAATTATAGTATATATACCTAATCTAACCAATAAATAAATTATAAGTAAACTATAAATATTAGTAATCAAAAAATAACTCATCTGTCCAATAATAATCTATGTTAAACAATTTCCATTTAATTTTAACGGACCCTTATCACAGTATCCAATGTAAGGCTGAATCCCATACACATTACAGGAACTGTCCAATATATCATTAATTTTTTTAGAAGTATTAAAAATGTGGCTGTTCTAGATTTTTCATTTCATTGCAAAAGTCAGCAAAAAAAACAAAATCTAAACAAACATATCCGGATAATACAATGAGTCATAAAATTAAGGATTTTGAAAAGTCATTTAGAATCTCTTCACAATTCTTCTAATGTATATTTGTTTTAGTAATTATATTCTGTAAGCCATTTGTACTTATTACAAGTTTAACATGTTAATCATATAATTTTTGAATCCAAAGATTTAAATCTAAGTTTAGTTTTTAGATGTTTTTGGAATAACAAAAAACAATAAATATATCTTAAAATATTTTTTTGAAAAAACATTAATGGTGTTTTTAGTTAAAAGGAGGTTTTGCGATTAGATCAAAAGATATTTTTATATCCTTGGTATTGCTCATACCAATTCTGTGGAGAAAAGTAAAGGTGGCATTTATTCCCAATGCTGGGAAACCTAGCCACACTTTCCGGAATACTACAGAACTATTAGCCAAATGTCCTAAACACAACAGGAGATTACACACTCTACCACAACAGAAGTTCAATTGCTTATATTTCATTTAATTTTAATGACTTTTGGATAACAATACCAAGCAGCGTGTCCTGATATATATGTCAATATATACATGAGGTATGGGCACCGGTGCGGGCATTTTCTACAAACTAAATAATAATTGTAGCGTTTTTATAGCAGAGATTTTACCAATCCTGAAAGTAGCGGAGTTAGTCAAAAAACTGTGTACTAGTGACTCGTTATCGGCACAATTTCGATAGTCAAGCGGCACTTAACGAAATTAGAACGTGGACTATAAACTCTGTTAGATTAGAACGTCGACTGTAAACCTGCTCTACGGAATATTCATTTTTCAAACAATTTGAAATTGATAGATGAGTTCCAATTAAAAAGGCTTGTCATTATTAACATCTCAAATGAGACAACCTTCTGTAATTATGCCATGCCAAAAACGCATTTATTTATTTAAAACATAAAAACAAAAATTAAGGTGGTGAAAATTACAATCAATTTCGTAGTCATATTAAACCATTTGAAAAAAAAACATCGCAGTCAAAAGCAGTGTGACCAGATCAAAATAAGGTTGCAGCTAAATCTGCATTAAAATAATGCTAGAAAATTCTACAAAATAAATTAAAATGCCAAAAATAATGCTAAATTTTGAAATGTTTTTATACCCTCCACCATAAGGTGGAGGCGTTGGGTAACTGTTAATAACCAATAAACAGTCGTGGAGGCGAGAATGGCGCCCCTCCCATATATCCATCTCAAGGTTTGGGACACTACCTTCTTAAAGTGTCTCCCCTAACGCTGGGGTGTCATGCGACCTCGTGCCTATCAGCGTTCCACGGTTTGCAGTCAGGGTACCGACTGTATTAGAACGGAGCCTTGTTGATACCTGGGCGCCTCAACAAGTGTTTCAGGCTTAGTTGCCAAGTCCTTTCCATGGTAAGAGGCTATGCCATGGTCGACCTCAAATCCTCACTAACAGCACTTTTTATGGAGCCAATTTTTAATACACCCCCCCCCCAAAAAACAAAACAACAATGAATGCGAACCTTCGACTGATGTTGGTGTGGCTGCCTTGGCACCCTCAGTCTCGAACTCTACAAGGTCAGACATCAATGATTCCCCCAAAGTGTTGACGACCCAAGCAATTCCCCTGGACCTATCTTTAGCCACCTGTCCATCTCTCGATGACGTAAATGCGAGCCTGGAGAGGCAGTCGAATCTTCTCCTCGACCTTCTAGAGGAAACCGGCTCCTTCCGCCTCAGTCAGGAGAGCATCCCAAATCAGCTCTGGGATGACTCTCTCTTGTCGGACGAGGATGACATTATGGAAACCACCGTTATTAGAACCACGGTGATAAGTACGGTAGAAACCATGATGTCTCCCCTGAAGCAAGGAGGGTCCCCTCGGATGACTAAGGAGGCAAACCCTGGCGAGGTTGAAGACGTTGACTCAACCTCCACGGCCTGCAGTGACGTCGCGAGGCTTCTAAGGCAGTTGGCTGTCGAAGCAGATGCTGGCACCGATGAGGCTCCCATCGTTAAGATGGATGATTCATCGGTACCATTATCTGATAGACAAGCTAACGCTAAGGAGATCGCTGCCAAGAAAATGTATCGGAGAGCAGTCAATTTCTGCAAACGGTACATTGGACGGGACAGCGACTCCATCACGGGTAAGGAGTTCCTGTTAATCAAGAGGAACCTCAAACTCATTAGGAAGTTCTCTAGGAACTATCCTGATGACATTGAGAGGGACTTCTTGATTGACAGGATCCCCCGACCCAGTACTAAGACCACGGCGGTAGTCCCTTCTAAGAAGGAGAAACCTGCTGATGGCCCCGGTACATCCAGGAAGCTGATGCCTGAGACGTCTAAGCCCTCAGCACCCCCAAAGGGTAAACTGAGTACTGAGACGTCTCAGACATCAGAATCCACAAAGACAGAAGGCAGGGGACTGTCGAAGTCGGCCCGAAAGAGAGCCCGCAAAAAGGCCTCCAAGAAGACCGATAAGGCACAACCGCCCTCTGTCAATCCACCTTCTGCCGAATTGCCAAAGCTGACAGCCAAGGCGGTGACAATTGGGCAGTCGTCAGTGGTTAAGCAGAAGGTAGCGGACGCGAAGCAGGTGCCTGCGTCTGCTGGGCATACCTCTGTGGTAGCTGCTACCCCGGGTGCCAAATCTCGGCCACAGCCCACGGCTGTCAAGAGAATGAGGTCCTCGGAGGAGCAACAACCTGCTGCAAAGAGGCCCACGCAGTCGTCGGCCGTACAGAGCTCTGCTTCCTTTGCTTCGGTGGTAGCGTCGAAGGAGAAACCTGCCAAGAGCAGCGATTGTGGGGTGAAAACCAAACACGCTGTCTCGAAGCAGGTAGCCCGGACACCTACAACTAAGCAAAGCGACTCTGCTGATCCAAAAGAGGTTCCGGAAGATCTGCGGGTAGCGATCATCGACCGAGCTGACCCTGACGGGTTTATCAGTGAGGAGAGATGGGAGCTGGTCGACAGCTATCTGAAGGACCTCTTCCTGTCCGACGAGGTTGATCGAGAGAGCCTGCGGTTTGGCCTGACCTCCTCTTACAAAGGAGTAAAGGTTGTTGATTGTCGCACTAAGAAGACTTCAGATTTTCTTAAGAAGACAATCAACAGCCTGGACCCCCTTTGGGAGGGTGGTCGTCTGGCGGCCGTAGCGGTTCAAGAGATACCGAGCGGTATGGTAACCTCGGTGTTTATCCCAAAACCTTTCAAGGGGCTGGAGAAGACACTGAGGTTATTGGAGAAGCAGAACGACGGCCTTCAGACGAGGAGGTGGAGAATCCTCGCCTCGTTTGAAAGGAACGGCGGTGTAGTCGCGAAGTTCGCTACCGATTCTGCGGGAGAGGAGTACTTGAGGAAGAACAAGGGTGAGCTTGTTTATGGAATGGGGAAACTTTGTTTCCGTCTCACCACTCCAAAACAATAGGCAGGCAGCAGCAAGCGCTTAACGTGATCCAGATAAATCTGCATCACTGTAAAGCAGCAGCTGCTGAACTGCTACTCACCCTTTCTTCCTCAAACATCGACGTGGCGCTCATCCAGGAACCTTACCTGTACAAAGGTAAGGTGACTGGACTGGGCGACACCAAATACACGCTTTTGTCTACCTCCAATGGAGAGAAGGTGAGAACGTGTATTCTTGCTAAAAAGGAGTTAAATTTAATGCTTCTTTCTAATTTCAGCAATGGAGATATGACGACAGCAAGACTAGACAGAGGTACCACGAAGCCACTGATAGTCTCTGCCGTCTATCTTCCCTACGAAGCTCCTGACCCACCCGGCACTGCTGTATGCCGCCTATTGGAGGAGATGAGTAGAGTTGGTGACCTCGTCTTGGGATGTGACGCCAACGCACATCACTTCTATTGGGGAAGCAGCAACACAAACACAAGAGGTGAGTCCATCTTCGAGTTTATACTTAGCTATAATCTTAGAATTTGTAATAGAGGCAATACACCAACTTTTGTAAATAGGGTGAGAGGTGAAGTCATTGATATAACCCTCACAAATATGGACGACTCTGGGGTCGTAAACTGGGAGGTGTCTGAGAAATGTTCCTTTTCGGATCATAGACTCATATCCTTCCAGATTCCTACCTCTAGAGTTAAACAGAAACCTTATAGGAATCCTCGGAAGACGAACTGGGACAAATTCAAAGCTAAAACAGCAGCCTCTTTTCGGGATCGTAATGATCTCAAAACGGTTGAGGATGTTGAATTAGCTGTGAAAAATGTCACGGCCACTCTTCTGAAGAGCTATGAGGCATCTTGTCCCCTGACATACCCTGGGAAGAAATCTCAACCGGTATGGTGGTCACAGGACCTTGCAACCTTGCGGAAGGCTGCAAGGAAAGCTTATAATAGAGCTAGTAAGACAAAGCTCAGTACAGATTGGGATGTCTATAAAAGACAATTCAATAGGTACAAGGGCGAAATCAAGAAAGCTAAACGTGAGTCTTGGGTCTGCTATAGCGAGTCGATCGAAGGAGTCAACGAAGCGGCCAGATTCCGCAGAGTACTCTCTAAGGATCCAAAATCCATAGGAAGTATTAAGCGAAGTGATGGAACGTGGACAAACTCTGGCAGTGAGACTCTTGATCTTCTATCATCAACCCACTTTCCTGGTTGTAAGGACTATAGGGAAGATGCGCAGTGTGTGCATCAGCCTACAGTTCGGACGAGGGAAGAGGAGAAGATGATAGAAGACACTATAAGATACCCAAAACTGATATGGGCGATAAATAGTTTTCAACCCTACAAATCTCCTGGTCCAGATGGTATAACACGCATGTCCTGGAACCCAGCATAACCCAACTATTTGACGTATATCATTCAGAGCGGTCTTACAATCATGAACTGCTTTCGAGTTTATAGTATGCGACTTCACCGCTTTCAGGGCCGCCTGACTATCTACGTAAATAGTCACCGGTCCTGTAAAGTCTGTATTAAGTGCTTTTACTATCTCGGCCGCTTTCGTGATTGCAAGAATCTCTGCTTGAAAAACGCTACAATCATTGTTGAGTTTATATGAGTTTCGTATACCTAATTCCCTGCAGTAGACGCCTGCGCCAGTGCCTTCTTCCATCTTGGACCCGTCTGTGAAGATTGACAGACCTGGCAGAGGTAGGGAGCCACTAGTCCAGGATTCCCTGTTAGGAAATTCGACTTTAATGTCATTAAAATCCCTGTGGGGGGAATATAATCACTGATATGACTATCCCCCCTAAAAAGGTCATAACTTGGCGTTATGTTTAGAATGCTGGCATGACCATAGTTCCGCGATTTCAAGGCATCTGTTTCCCGGAGTCTCAGGGCACACCTAGCAGCCTGGAATTTGATCAGAATGTCCAATGGTTGGAGATTCAAGATTGCGTTCAAGGCTGCTTGTGGTGTGCTTCTTAATGCTCCAGTGATCAGAATTGAAGCCGATCGCTGTACTAAGCTCAGTCTTGTCAGCAGCTTCTTTTTATTCACCCCCTGCCACCAGACAAGACATCCATAGGTAAGTATGGGTAAGACAATCGTCGTATACAGCCAGTGTATAATTCCGGGTCTCAATCCCCAACTCTTGCCTATGGAGTTCTTGCATGAATAGAGTGCCATCAATCCCTTCTTAGAGCGTTCCTCGACATTCCTATTCCACAGTAACTTGCGGTCTAGGACAGTGCCAAGATATTTAGCTTCATCAGAGAGAGTTAGTGTCACTCCACCAAGTGATGGCAGACGGAAACTAGGAACTTTGTATTTCCTAGTGAAGAGTACCAGTTCGGTTTTTGTGGGGTTTACACCAAGACCTTTGGTGCAAGCCCAATTTGACAGGGTTGAAAGAGCACCCTCCAGGATGTCTGATATTGTCGTAATAAACTTACCCCCAACCAACAAGACTACATCATCGGCATAGGCTACAACCTTTATCCTGAGATGATTGAATTTCATAAGTATCTCATTTATCACCAGAAGCCACAAAAGGGGAGAAAGAACTCCACCCTAAGTTTATTACGGTCAATGGTATCTCTAATTTCTGAGTCTAGTAACCTTTCTAAAGTTTTTAGTAGAAAGGAAGAAAGACTAATCGGTCTATAGTCTTTAGGTACCGTATGACTCGGCTTCCCGGCTTTCGGGATGAAGGTCACGGTAACCTCTTTCCATAGACTGGGTATGTACGACAAAAGTAAACAAGCCCTAAAAATGTCCTGCAGATATGATATTATCCGTTCATCTGCGTGTTGCAGCATGGGTTCCAGGACATAACGATATTGAAGGGAATGAGATAGCCGACGAGCTTGCTCGAGGGGGGTCACAGTCGTCCAGTCTTCTGATTGAGAGATCTGTGAAACCCCCTATTAGCTATTTCATTGGCAGAATCCGTGCGTTCTATTGCGAGGTAGTCGGCAACAGATGGCTAAGGGAACCTGCATGCAGAATCTCTAAATCTATCTGGCCAGAATTCTCTCATAAAAGAACGTCTTCGCTGCTGGATCACAACAAGAGGGAGATTAAGATCGTTGTGGGGATCATTACTGGTCACTGCAAAGTTAGATCTCTCACTTCTAAGTGGGACTCCAGTGGAGAGGATTACTGTCGTCTATGTGAGGATGAGGAAGAAGTGGAAACAATTGAGCACATCCTTTGCAAATGTCCATCGCTGATCAGCAGAAGACATAAACAGTTTGGATGTTATGAAATTGATAATCTAGTCTTCTTCTCCAAAATAGACCCTAACCTAATTCTAGGCTTTGTCAAAAAATTGACTTGGCTAAAATAATGTCTCTTCCGCTTCCGCTCCCTCCTATTCTGACTACCTCTCTCTCTACTCTTCCACTATCTTTTCTTCTCTCTCTTTATAGGTACACCTATACATAATGGATGATCACAATGGACATAGTCTCCGAGTGGACGGTTGTTACAACAGCCGTACATCCCAAACCTAACCTAACCTAACCTTGTTATTCCTTTTGCAACACCTTCAAATAAAAAATGGGGACCGAAAAGACCCCTTCAATGAGTCGGTTGAGGGTTAAAGTTGTATACCAAAATATTCCTCGATATTTTATCAGTAATATTGTCGAAGACACTATATACCTAAAATGCAAGGATTGCAAGAAATCTTAATTCGAAAATGATCAAAATTCTTGAAAAGGGGGAATATTGTCCCGCCATTTCAGGTTACCTCCCGACGTAAACTTTCAAAACGCCGATACACGTGTCTTCTTTTTTTAGCCCCTCTTTCATAATCTGTTGGAATTTTCCGGTAATTATTTTTTTGTGTTGCACAATGTAATTAGTCTATTTGATTAGGCTAACTTCCGAAGGATACGACAAGCTTGCCTATTATAGACACATGTTAAAAACAAATTCCATTAAACCTTGCTCAAATTTATTAACCAGTAAGAAAAGTAGTAAAGTCGGACGGGGCCGACTATATTATACCCTTCACCACTTTGGATATATTCAACAGATGAATCCTAACAGACGTCGCATTTTTGAAGAACCAATGACATGAAATTGGATTCATAAGCATGTCATTCTGCAACCTATACTAAATTTTTCATTTGATCTGATATGGAGTTGCTTCTTACAATGGGACAAAATTATGTAAATCAATTTAAAGCAAATATCAATCGGTCACCCGTTTATTATTTGGATAAATATCTGATAAACATGAGTAGTTTGGTGCACCATGTGCTAAAAATCGGACGAAAATATATATAAAAGCTATATCCAAATCTAAACCGATTTCATAGAAACTGGTCACAGGTTAGGTCATATAAATTTCAACATGTTTTGTGCATATCAGCCACATTTCGAGTTATTGGTGCACCATTTCATTAAAATCGGGAGAAAATATATATGGTAGCTCTATCCAAATTTGAACCGATTTCAACAAAACTTTCCACATGCTAGATAATATTAACTTCGGTACATTGTGCAAAATGTTGTGTCAATCGGCCTAACTTTGGGTTTGGTGTACCATTTACTTCAAATCGGATGAAACTATATGGGAGCTATATCTAAATCCAAACCGATTTTCAGCAAACTTAACACACAACATTCTAGACCTACTTCAGTACACTGTGCCAAATTTCGTACAAATCGAAAGATATAAAGGGACTTCGGTGCACAATTTACCTTAAATCGGACGAAAATATATATGGGAGCTATATCTAAATCTGGACCGATTTTCAGGTAACTTAACACACATCGTGCAAATCGAAAGATATAAAGAGACTTCAGTGCACCATTTACCTGAAATCGGACGAAAATATATATGGGAGCTATATCTAAATCTGGACCGATTTTCAGGAAACTTAACACATATCATTCTAGACCTAATTCATTACGCTATGCCAAATTTCGCGGAAATCGAATGATATATAGGGACTTTGGTACTCTATTCACATTAAATCGGACGAAAATATATATGGGAGCTATATCTAATTCTGGACCGATTTTCAGGAAACTTAACACACATCATTCTAGACCTAATTCATTGCGCTATGCAAAATTTCGGGGAAATCGAATGATATATAGGGACTTTGGTACTCTATTTACATTAAATATATTATCCCTTTATCTGTCAACGGAAGGCGAAGAACTATAATAAAGTTCCAGCGGGGTTGGAAACTAAATAATTAATAATTAATTAACTAATTAATTAATTAACTAATTAATTAACTAAATAAAATTAAATAAAACATAATTGTTTTATTGAGCTGTGATGCTAGATTTGTATAAATACTACGCAAATGGTTTCCATTGTCACATTTGTAATTTCATAAGATTTTTTCTTTGAAATAAGTACAAAAATGTTTAAAACTTTATTAATAAAATAATGCTAACAAATGTTTTGGTATTGGTAACAGAAAAATGCTAAATGAAATTTTTGCGGCTAAATCCAGCAGCAAAAATGCTGCAGACCACACTGGGCAAAAGTTAAAAATCCGTTTTTACTCGAGTTTACGGAAATGTATGATATATTTATTTGTAGGTAATATATGTATATGGAAGAAAATACATTAGTTATGTTTGAAATGATTGTCGAAATGCAAACAAATTGTTTAACGAAAGAATTCTTTCTGCGCCCTTACAACTGAAAAGCTAGCAAAAGTTATTTACGATGCGGAAGAATTTTAAACCAAAATTTAATGAGCGCTGTCCAAATGTGCCACCCTCTCCCCTATATCCCCTAAATTACGACCCAAAAGCAGTGGTTCATAAAATAGTATGAACGTCGTTCAATCTTATTACTTCCGTATGACATGTGATGCTTAACTGAACAAGCTCAAACAACGTATTTTGGTTAAAGTATCCAGGGAAATATATTATTTATTGTATTGCTTTTTTGTTTCTCTATATATATATATATATATATATTTTTTTTTTTTTTGATTTTTATATCTAGTATTTATTCATTATTATATTATAATATTTGCATTGAATTAGAAAAATCAGATAGTAGCTGTCAAAGTCTGGCAATAACAAGCACACACACACTGAACATACCCCAGTATTACAATCGAGTAGAGAAAATAATCGATTGCACTTCTCTATGGTCCCTTTTGTGCGTTCAAAATCAGCTTTCGCATCCCTAAACGTGACGTGGTGGTGGGTTGAGAGACATAATTGGAAAAGAAATCAAAAGAAAATAGCGAATGTCAGTGGAAATAATTTAATAAAATTTTCTTTTTAACAGAGAAAATTATTCCTTTTTTTAAACATATATCATGTGCAAATTGTAGAAGAAGTGTAAGCATCTTAAAGCTGTTATTTTAAAGCATTAAAAAGTGTTGGAATATGATTAAATCTAACTTCCATATATGAAATTCTGAAAAAGGGCCTGTGTTGTGTTCTGTTCTGTCATTATCTCACGGCGGTCGGTCGTTCGGTCCAGTTTTATTTTGCCTACAAATGCTATCTCTACATTTAAATTGAGTTAAAAGGTCAATTACAAAAAATATATATATTTAGTCAAGATCCAGCCGTGACTGTGCTGGTTCCGAGTCTAGAACACAGATCATAACAAGTAAAAGTGGAAGCACGCGAGCAGGTCTCAGACATTTTCCTTCATTAAAAAAGTCTGTCAGACGACACTCAGATGAGAGAGTGTGGTGTTTAACGAATTTCAATGAGAAAGAGAATAAATTGACATGACGTGTTTTCATTCTTTTTCGTCTGTAATTTCCAACATTTGTACTACGGCCAGGCCGATTTCATAAAATTTTCTGTTAAATAATTTTCATAAACATTACTACGGCTATTGTTCCTCGAAAAGATATTCAGAAATCCATATTAGTGTTGTAAAATATGCTGACTTAAGTTTTCTTCTTATTTTTTGGATTTAGCCACAAGACGACGACGACAAGAAGAAGTAGAGGAGGCTAGTAATTAGGTTTAATACAAGTAGCAATATAACAACAACAACACCATAAGCAAACAAAAGTAATCATTATCCACAAGGAGGAATATGATGAATGAAGATACGACGAGTGCGTCAACGTCATCCAGTGGCGGTGTGAGAAAGTTCTTTCAACGTTTATCACAAGTAAGTCCCTCTTGTCCAAAAAAACATGTAAATTGGTCTATCAAACATGGTGGTATCCAAGGTTCCCATTGATTGACTCATGACCAAATTGTCAATATGTTTTGATGGCCAATTGTTGTTGCTTTTCTTTAATTTTTTTAATAATAATTCATTTCTCTTACAGATCTATCAATCTGCCTTGGATCGATCCACACCACATACAAAACTGCGTTGGAGTGCAGCGGGTGCACTAGTTTTAATATTCCTGTTGCGCATATTTTTAAACCAGGGCTGGTACATTATCTGCTATGCTTTGGGCATTTTTCATTTAAATTTGTTTATAGCATTTTTAACGCCAAAAATCGATCCGGAATTCGATCCATATGCCAATGATGGTGAGTGCTATCGTAATTTTTTATTCAATATTATTCGGCGACTAAGATTTATGACAAACATTCGGAAATTAGCGTTCAATTTTAGCTGATTTGGCATACTATAGTGTTTGTTTATCAAATCAATCAATTGTTTTTATTAGCCACAATTAAACGTAACAAGTTGAGTTTGAATTTTTTAAAAATGTATTAACCACAAGAACCGTTTATCCTACAACTAGAACAAGAAATGTTGAGAAAATCAGGCAAATGAGTTCGTACGTAATTTATTAAAATATTTGTTTAGCATATTTATTGTAATATTTATTTATTAAGTATATATCACTCTTATTTGTATTTATACAGATATTCAGATTTAAAAGAATGCGGTTGTAGATCAATGGTGATGTACGGGCATTATGCGTTTGATTCATTCAGTAATAAAAAGTAACTTACCATCGGAGTAATTTTTTATACTGTCCCCCAGAAAATTTGCATTCAAAATACATAAAATTAGTCAGAATAGTCTACCAGTAGGTATTTTATTAAAATACCACATTAGTTGCAAAATCAACAAAACAAAAATTCGCCATATTTTTTATTATCCAAAATCGGGATTTATCTGGACGCTTTGTGAAAACAAAGACTATTTTTGAACATTTTCTGCCAAGAACCCAGAATACACCCCTTTTAGCTATGCGGTGTATAAACCGTAAGTGACGCTGCACAGAAACGTGGACCCATTTGAAATACCAAACATACGGTGAGCTGGTATTTCGAACTCATTCCGACTGTATAAATATATAAAAAATCTGGCTCCTCTATAAACTATGGTAAATATTCGATGATTGTAAAATATTTACCTTAACAAGATTAACACTAGATTGCCAAAGGCGGTCATTTTGGCCGTACAAAAACAATTGTGTATATTATGACGCAGCTTTTTAAAATTTGGTGACTTTTATACCACATAGAACTACGTTTATTAATCATAGTAGCTGCTTCCCCCTCTTTCATTTCCCATATTCACATGTGTTATATCTATATTGCCTAAAATCTGTGATTTTGACCTCTTGTGAAATATTAAATAATCAAACTGCTTTTATTATTGTATAAAGTAAATTTCTTATATGACCAGATTAGTACAACAACATCGAGAACGGTTTGCTACTCTAGAAACACAAACGAACACACAAATCGGGAAAATTAAATTTTATATTTCCAGTCGCTTTAACTCTTCGAGTAAACACTTACTCTTTTTCGAACATTTTGTCCGCGCTATTTTCAAAAAAGGAAACTCGAGAGCACTCTCACCGAAAACAAATAATAAAAACGTTTTGTATGATTGTAAATAATGTAAAAAATAAGTTAAACAAAATTTCTTTACACAATAAAAATTCTTGCAGAATGAGGACATTTTGACCGATTTTAGGCAATATAGGTATATACAAAATTCCAGTCTTTCTAGTGTTAAGGATAATTTTAAATCCAGTAACCAAGAATTTTGGAAAAACTCCGAAATTGCAGAATGTGTTGCAATTTTTTGCCATTTATATATTCATATACTACTTATCAGATTACAGATCCACATCCTTATGTACTATCAAAGATAGATCGAATATATATGATCTTCTTACAAAGTTCGGAAGTCTCTAAAAATCCACGTAGTTTAAAACCATTTAAATGTCCAGGCCCTGATGGACATCGACTTTGATAATTTTACAATAGAAATACCTAACAGAGAATCGTAGACTGACGGTAATGTTGTGAATATATAAGATCTAGCAAACTGATTGGGTTTTTCAGATGGCATAATTTTGTGGCGATAATTATCTGTGAAGAATATTTTACATTTGAAAGAATCTATATACAAACTATATCGAAGTAGAAAATTGATTTCTTTGGGTTGGAGAAAGTTAAATATTACTGTAGGGTTCAGCACAGGTCCCTGAAGGATCATATCTCTCTGTTCAAATTGGAAAATTAATGAAGTGGAATACTGACGTCTATGTGAGGTTAGTGTTTCGATGACCGAAAAAATGCATCAAAAGTTTGGAAGATATAACATAGACACTCTAAACATTTTCCGAGATAGACCCCGTGTTCCCAACCTAAAACTCTCCTCTTTCTTCACATGTTTTCTTTTATAACTTTTCTTCTTTACAACGTACCTTGGGAAAAGGTGCTACCTGAAGTCAATTTGTTTTGACGGAAAATAATATAGGAAAACAGTCCTATATAATTTTCGTATACGATACATAGTATTCTCCCCCAAATATCCTGAATTTGGCTAACAAATGGCTGAATCGCCAAGATTACATTCAACTAAAGTCGCAGTTCTTCCTTTAAAAATACATATTTTTTTTTTATCGAAAAATAAAAAAACAACAACTAAAAGCTGTGGTTATACCTATCTGGTAGTGATATCGAGTAAAGTAAAGCTATAAAACATAGTAACTATTATATATACTATACTACTATATTAAACATATAGTACTAAAGTCTTTAAAGGCAATTCGTTAAAAAATGCCAATAATTTTTATTTTCACTTGCATAAAAATGACCTAAATATATTATGCATAAATAGTAAAATGTAAATGTACATCATAATAACATGGTTTGAAATTCATACAAATATGAGAATGAAAGGCCTGTGTGTTGTCATTGCCAGTTAGTTCGACATTGGGCAAAATGTAAGCGAATATTGATTTTCGCCTTATTTGTTTGTTGGAGGAAGAAACACAAAATCAAAACAAATAACAAGTAAATATTTTTTCTTTCAAATGCGACTAATAATTTATAATCTTATTGCGCTCACTACTTGTTGTAAGCCTTATTAGAAAATCAATACAGCTAAGCTGAAAGAATAATATGATACTTTGTTTTATAGTTAGATGGAAGAGAGAAAATGATGGCTAGGCAACATTAGAATCGTGGGAAAGTGAAATATGTCATTTTGTTTCTTTTAGATAATTTAAATACTAAATTGATGAAACCTAGGGTGTAATTAGACCCATTTAATTTTGCACAAACAATTATGTTTTTTTTTTTATTTTCAATATTCTTTTATAATAAAATATATATTTTTTTCTTTTGTTTTACAGACGATGGTCCAAATTTGCCAACACGCAGTAATGAAGAATTTCGGCCGTTTATACGACGCCTGCCCGAATTCAAATTCTGGCTAAGCATTACAAAAAGTACAACAATAGCGATAATCTGTACATTCTTTGATTGTTTCAATATACCCGTATTTTGGCCCATACTGGTCATGTACTTCATAACGTTATTCTGCATAACAATGAAACGACAAATTAAGGTAAGAATATACGAAATGCATTATTTTGAATTCCTAAATATGGGGGATAGTTGTTATTTAAAATTATTTTAATATAAATAAGGGTATGTTTTGCGTAAATTGTGTTTATTGCTCAATCGGGTCATGCGATATGTTTATTCTTTAAATTGGCGTCAACATATTTCACCTTAATTGTGAAATTCTTTGGATGTAGTTTTCAGAATTTTATTGTGAAATTCCTAGAATGTAGTTATGAGAGTTTTACGAAGCACAAAGTCTTTTTTATGTCTTGTTGATTTTTTTCTTTTGGGAGATCTTTAAGAAATATGAAAATTTGTATACCAAGGTTGACTTCATTTCTGGAAAGTAATTTTTCTAAGAATCGCATGTTCTTTTAATTTTTTTGAATGATGTTTTGACTAATTAACTTTTCAAATATTAAGTTGGGGAAAAAGAAATCCATTATTTTCTCGGAATATGATAGATTTATTTTACTGATAGATTTCTCGTAAACTATCGCTCAAACAATTTCACATTTATGATCGTTGGAAGGGGGTGTTGAAAATGGAAGTGAACAAAGAGAAAATTCGGTACATTTTACAGTTTTACAGTTTTTTCCTTGACAAAGGCAAAAATGCAAGCCAAGCGGCTAAAATTTTGAATGGTGTTTATGGTTCCGATACGGTAACAGCCAACTATGTGCAATTTTGGTTTCGTCGATTCCGTTCAGGAATTTTTGATGTTAAAGACGCACCTCGCACAGGTAGGCCGGTCGTCCAAAATGTCGATAAAATCGGAGAAATGATCGAAGTTGACCGGCATGTTAGCAGTCGTAACATCGCCCAGGAGCTAAAAATCGAACATAACTGTTTTAAACCATTTACACAAAAAATAATAATAATGGATTTCTTTTTTCCCCAACCTAATATGTTATCTGATGAGAGACATAACCATGATGGCTTTGTGAAATAATTGTTGAGGAATGTATAGATTTATCAGTTTCCCCAGAGAAAAACATATATTGCTTCTTAGAGAGTATTTCAGTCGATATTAGGAGCTGACTATCAATATCTGATAAAAAAAAAATACTGAGGAAACCATTCATACTTCATCAAATAAAGGCGAAATGAAATCACTCCTCGGCAATAATTTCAAACCTAAGTGTGTTGGTTCGGATTTTTGTGGTAGCTGTGTTTTGATAGTTCAATACGTCGGAAAATCGATAGATTTGGAGAAAGGTGTGTTGATTTAAGAGAAAATCACATCCCGCCACCAAAATCAATTCGGTTAAGATTAAAATATAGCTCTCATATATACTCTCGTCCGTTGTCATTCAAATTGTGGATTATAGTCTCCACGTTTGACCTATTAATACGAAATTTTACATAGATTTCCGAATGGGGTATTTAATGACTTGTGTCAAATTCCAATATATAATTTATTCCTATTTTATGTAAGTGATGTATATATTTTCCTAATGAATTACGTGTTTTTCATTTAATTCAGTTCAGATTTATTTCTCCTTCATTCACTAATGGGTTAATACGATATGATGTAACATTAATTTATTATTTTTCACAATATTACATATGCAAAATAACCATGCTTTAGGTCAAACTGATAAATAATATTTATTTTTATTTTTTCCGCCTTCCAGCATATGATAAAATACAAGTATTTGCCTTTTACACGCAATAAGCCTCGTTATCAACGCGTTGGTGAGCAAACGGATTCATCAAAGTGACAATTAGCCGCACAGACATTGCCTACAACAAACGACAGTCGAAGTGAAGAAAAAGCAACTACAGCCGAAACAACAATAGCATCTACCCTAATACCATCATCATTGTTATCGGGGGTAACAGCCGCATCAGCAACCACAACTAATGTAGTAGCAAAACCACCGCAAATTATAATGATTGATGAATGAAACAACAATAAATTCTCTATACAAAATCAAACAAACAAAAAAATCCCATATTCCACAATTCTTTTTTTCCGAAACGTAACATCAGAAACGATCTACCTTGAAATACAAATGGCCATGTGTATATAAAATATCTTGTGTTATACCATTGTGTCATCGTCCTATCAACATCTTTTGATGACAGAAACAAAACTAAGAAAAAAAATGAAAAAAGAAGGAATCCAAATATCTTGTGTTTCATTTATTTAATTAGAACTTATTCTCAAATTTTCAATTAGCTTATAATTTGAGTGTGTTTTTGTAAATTATTTAGTATATTATTGTTGTTGCTTTTTGTGTTTCTATTATTTTATCGAGAGACGCCAAAACACCTGTCGTTGCAGTGTCATGTGCAAATAATTTTAAATATAAAATAACTTATGTATTTTTATTGAAACTGGAATCGTAACATGTTTTTGGGAAACGCGTATTCTTATGTTAATGCAAACGTAGTCTATAATGATTCTAAAACAAAAAACCAACCAACAAATGGTCTAGTTTAACGAACGTATAACGAATGCCTTTATTTTTTTCAATTTTCCTTGTTTTCTTTAGTGAGTAATAATTAAACAGAAAATGTAATTAATTTTGTTATTAAAACTAAACCATAGTTTTATTTTTATTTGCTTTGCCTTACCTTCATTAAGTTTATTTTAAATATATTCTTATAAATCTCTTCTCTACATATTTAAACCGAAGATATTTATCTTTGTCTGTTTTGACTTTTTTTAGTTTCCTTTAAATTTATTCTTGTTATGTTCTTATTTCTTTATTTCCACCTTTGTACTATAAATTTAAAACAACAAAAAATGAAATAATTGAAAAATCAAACTAAAGAAACTAAATAAATAAAAAATTATGAATAGTACATTTTCGTAGTTTTATTATTTGACTGTAGCGTGTATATGTCAATATTATTTTTTATTTAATTTTGCATGATGTTTTCATTATTAGAATTACTGTCAGTTTCAGTTTGTTTTAATTTTCTAACAATTTAACACACTTAAATTAACTGTAAAATATTAACACATCTTTTATAATATAATTTGTATTTTATATATTGATCTATTAAAACCCGTTCTTGTTTTCGGTGCAACGAAATTTTAATATTAATATTTTTATTTTTTACTCGTTGCAATCTACGCATAGCCAATCTTATTTATTCCAATATATCCTAAAAACCTCACCTGTATAGGGTTTGGTATTACCCAAATACGCAAGGACCTTATTTAAATTTCACACAAATTTGTGTGAATTTAAAACGGTGAAAATGGATAAAGACATTTTTTTATTTAATAGAAAAATATTAAGTTCTATAAAAACACAAATTCTTCTATAACTGAAATATTAATTTTACTAGAAATCACATGGGCGATGTCCATGTATGCCAATTTTAATAATTATTTTTGTAATCGTACAAAATATGGATACCTCCAACGGAGGTGGCCCATCTATGGGCGGATTGATGATACTGGTACGCCAACTATTGAAAAGATTACCGTTATTAAGCGAAGTTCCTCTAGCTGGAGTGATGATCGTGTGGATATTCGCACATGTTTAACATCTGTCTTGTGAGGATCTTGGGGTAATTCCGACCACTAACTATCCCAATACACACACCAAAGGTAAATAATGTCAGCTGTCCAGAGAAATCAGGGTAGTGTCGGGCCAGTTATGTTTCGGATGGTTCATTTGTTTCAACATATTTTGAGCACCGATTATAACTTGTGGGATGACTATCAAACACAGTGTGAACAAAGGAAGTAATTAGCTGACGAAATTGTTCCAAACTTAAACTGCATAGGCAATTTTCATCAAGGAGGCAGGACACGAAAACCATAGAAGTAGTTGGAAATGCGATGAAGATGTCGACGAATACTGTAATTTATGCGGAGACGTGGATAACTATTGATCATAAAGAAGAAATCGAATTAATACTCTATTCTTCTTCTCAGAAATAGTTGCCACTACTATAGAAAGCTCTGACAAATGTATTACTTAATATTTTTCTGCCGTTGAAGTAGGTGTTTTCCGATGTTCGCACCTTTTCCTTGGCGTGTGGTACCGATAACTCCCAGAAGTAATTTATCGAATTAATTTCGTCTTTGGGTTCGATCCTCACAGTTATATTTGAGGATCTGTCTCTCCCGAACTTCCTAAGACATATGTCTGCAAAATTAGCTAGTTTTTCTTGTTTGGATTTGTTTCGGCTTAAGGTTAAATAAAATTCAGTATTTTGTTTTCTGCTTTTTTATTTTTTTTTTTTTTTTTATTCTCCAATATTTCGACTGTCTTCGACAGTCATCTTCAGGGAAATACTAAAAGATACAATTATTTAATAAGGTTTTCACAGAATAATATAACACAAATATTACGTTATGAGAGAAGCTACAGGTTTGTTACACCGTCTATGCTAAACTAAACTTTAATTCGTCTGTGCTTATGAACTAAATTTCTATACATATGTGCACAGTGGTCCGTGTCAGTCTTGTAATTCATTCTCTTCTCTTGCGGCACATTTATTATATTAAGCATTTCTAAAGTAAATCGTCGTTTATAATTGTTTTCCTGTGTCAAAATATCAACGTCTTTGAAATTTGGCGTATGCCCCGTCATTGTGCAATGTGCTGCAAGAGCCGTCTTTTGTTCTAATGGCTTGTCTGCATTTTGATCCGACTTATGTCCAGAAAGTCTTGTCTTTAGTTTGGTTTTTGTTGTACCAACATACACCTTTTGGCATAAGTTGGTTTTGTCCCCGTTACATTTTATCTTATATACTACACTAGCTAGTGGTAAAATCTATCCATTGGTAAATGTCATAAAGCACAGACCGAAGATCAGCTATCCACAAAATCTTTACAAATATAAAGGACATTCATTCCTTTTGCAACACCACGAAATATTTACCAGATACCCCACACAGTATATATATTTTTGATCAGAATAAAATTCTATGTCGATTTACACATGTGTCTGTTGTAATCACGATAGAGATCGCAATAATTAAGATAGAGCTCTGATATTGCTAGTACTCCTACGATGTTTGGTATTGCAAATGGCATATATCGTTCCACATTTTTGAATAGCCCCCATATAACGATACCCCTCAATATTCGGTATTTTGGGGATTTTGAACACGTTTTCCTAACAAATTGTCTGTAACTTGGCATTTTAGGTTGTCGTGGTATAGCACATCTTTGCACCTAAAATTATTAATAGTAACCCAAGTTTCTGTGTAACCCCCATATAACGGTACTCCCCACGGTACTCGGTATTTCGAGGATTTTTTATTTAGTTTTCCAGCCAGACACCAACCAACGTGGCTGTAATTTTGATTAGCACTTTTCCTAAAAGTTTTTAATATTGACCCACTAGAGCCCATAATATGATATCCCCAATATGGAGATTTTTTTTAATCAAATTGGCTGTAATTTGGTATTTTGTATACTCATTGGCTTTCAAATCTCACTACCAAAATATATCAATTGAATATATCAAAATAAATGTTCGAGGACCTATCATAACATTAATAGCCTGAGAGATATTTGAGATATGGTATATGGTAAAATGATTTCGTTTTTGCAAAATAGTCAGTTTGTTGTTTTTATAAAAGCAACAATCCCCCACTAATAAATATAAGTTTTTTTTTAAACAAACTGGGATTCAGCCTGACTATTTTGCAAAAACAAAATAGTTTTACCATATTTTTAGTACGGATCTCAGTTCATAGACTATTTTCTTCTAAAATATAAATTTTATTCTTGATTTTCCTATGTGATCCTCATTTTCTTTTCTTTCATATTCTAGATATGCCCACAAAATGTTATCTAGGTATGCTCATGGTATAATTATTACAAGGTAGGGCACAGCTACCAACTGATTACAATTTTTTCTCAAGGTGGCTTGTTCAATCAAATCAAAATACGTATTTTGTGTATGTGTGTGTATTGTTTTGAATACAATGTCAAATAAATTTAAAATAATTTGAAATATATTCCACATTAATTGAAATGAAAATAAAGTTTTTAACACGTGCGTCTGGAAGTAATTACTTTGTTATGGATGAAACAAACATTTTATGGTGTTCCCTACATAACCTTTTATTCATTTTTCGGATTTTGTGTTGAAAAAATGTCACACAAACACTTGTTGCATATTTACCTGCCCTCCTTGTATTATTGTATCATGGGTATGCTAAAATTTTTGTATAGGCCCACACAATGACTCACATATCCTATAGGAACGTGGTTGAACGTTGTACGCGAACTTAACTTCTGTGCCATATGGACAGGTTATAAACGATTGAGTACAATCGAACGTATCGTGAATTTTATTACCGATATATAATTGCGCACCTGTGAGTTCACAATCATAAATTTACAGTATATTCCGGATAACTGTAAATATATTTTAGAAATTATAACAATGTTACTTAATTTCCAACGAGGCGTACAAAAATATTCATATTCCCCACTATAGAGAGAGGTTTTGCACGGCCGTATTACCCAAATATGTCGAGTCCATTTTAGTTAGTACTCTAATGTTCCTTATTTTTTATTGATATACACATTAGTATATGGAAACATATTATCTAAAAGAATTTGCATGAATTAATGTAAAATTCCTTTTAAAATGAATTACACTAAGCCAGAGTCAACTGCAGTACATCGTTTATCACTGGGATATTTGTAATACAGACCAAAACATTTTGCGATTAATAATTTGCCACCAGACGGGATTATCAGTCATTCATCGTGCAATTATTACTAAAGGCCTACCGAGTGCACAAGTACTTGAAGCATGGTTGTTAGTGACTGTAACAGTGATAAGCAATGTACCCGATGAGTACGCATTGACTTTACTTGCCGCTCGTTTAAATTCACGAGACAACAACAACGTCGTAATGGATCTAACAACACATAATGGGATTTTAAACTTAAAAAAAAACAAATTTTGCAATAGCGAGGAGGGAGATTAATTGAATTGTACTCAAATATGATTAACTTAGAACTATTGTCACCAATGTGGATGCACTCGAAAACCAAATGTGTACTTTGAACCAGGAGCTGTTTATTTCACATGTATAGTTTTGAAATGAGAGTTACAATTGGTATGAAAATGTGTACTCAAATAATTGTACTTAAAACTATAATATTGAGTAAAATATTGAAATCGTATCACTCTCGCATATATTGAAACTATTACGATAACAAGAGATAAGGGGTTTTCTGATGATTTTTTAATGAGAGATTGCTGTAATCAAACGTAAATATATGGTATTTTGAACCGAATAATACATCTAGAAACATTATAGATTAGTACATTTTTTAAGAGATTTGAATGTAGTGATATAAAAATGATATAGAATAATTCCATGGTCATATTCAAACGGAAATATTTTGTCAACAAATAAACATACATTTTTTTCATTCTTATACTATCCAACATAAAATTTTTCAATATATGTTCTAATTTTGACCCAGCACCGTATAAAGGTCTTGTCCTATTTTGATTGTTTGATGGTCCTAGTTATATATTTTGACATAGGCTCCCACCTCATTTTAAGTTTTTTTTTTTTGATTGGCCTAATCGCGTATTCCAATTGAAGTGACTGGGTTCATGGAGCATGACAACCTTATTCTAAGAAAATGCAATATAGACCCCTGTTTTTACGTACTTGTTAAACGATTCATATATTACATTGGTTTCCATTTTCTATAAATTTTACAGGAAAGAACTTTTATTACATCCAACCAAATAAAATCATTGGTCACCAAATTTTGCGTAGCTAAATACCCGCCTAAGCACCTAAGTGTAATTATATCTAACAATGTCTTGTAATTTTTCATACTAGTAAATTTTATCATCTGAGCCGATAATCATCAAAAAAAATATATATTAAATTTTTTTCAATTTATTTTGTTCATCCCATTTGAATATTAGCCCATCATCAAAATCATATAAATATCTTCGTTGGCCAGATTCCGATTCTTAATCCAAATTTATAGACGATCGCTCCATAACTACAGTCAATACATGGACTTCAAGTTATAATACACTGATGAACCTCCAATGCTAAAGCAAATCAGCTAAACTAGATATATAAATGGGCATATTTAAATGTGAGTCTTGGACCAATAGACAACAACTTTAACTATTTCTCTATATAAAACCAAAACATATACATACCTCTATTAAATATTCGGTTTTCAAAAATGAAGATCACTATGAGAACATTCTCTCGTCTCCATAAGTGTATACTCCACATTTTCAGGCAAATTACACATTCTCCCCAAGATACAATATACTACTCTTTTGTTGTACTCTCAAACAGTTATTGAGTGAAACAATGTGTGTGTGAGTGCTAGTGTGTGGGGGGCACAGAGAACAATAGCTATCTTGCACCATACAACAAGCGAACATAATCATTTTGGAATGATATTCGGTAGAGAGTGGTTTAACTATAAATTAAAGAAATATTGAAATTCTGTGTTTTAAATACAAATTAGAACAGAGGGATTTAATAATATATATCACATTTTCCGTTAAGGGTTATAAATCCCTCAATAAAAGATGGTAGAAAAATTAATAAAATCCGATCGAAAGATCAACTCTCCTGACAAAAAGGTACAAAACGGTAAGTAGAAGTATTTGATGAAAGGAAAAGTGTAATAAAAAATGGGAAAAGGTGTAGTAAAAACGAAAACAGCATTATATTAGATGAAACGAAGTGTTGTGTGTAAATGAAGATCATGGCATTTCAAACAATGTTATACTAAAATCGTTTCGATTTTTAAAATATTTTTGACTTTTTTGTGATATAGAATTTGAGCGAACTAAGAAGGTTTATTACCCTTAAATGGATACATACATACGTGTGTATGATTCAATCTCTGTTGAAATCAAAACAGAAAAAAGTACTCGTGTTTTCTAAGGAAATCCGCTATTCACTTTTCATCTGTTTTATGCTGTCAAGCCATGCTTCCATCAATCGATTACATCTAATTACGAAATTGATATTCTAACACCTTCAACTGTGGTTTATTTAAAAATTCTCTGTGAATGCTGAGAACTGGGAACAAGTCTAGTTTCGGGTCCATCCTTGAGGCCCTGATTACAACGGTATAAATTATTACTTGCGGAAGATATTTCCGTATTTTCGAAGATATGGGACTCTCAAGTCCCGCTTGAACCTTATATTTTCTCATGATTTTTAAAATTTATAAAGGTAATCACTTTGAAGTGCTTCGGGCCTCTTAAATTCCTCTTGGAAACTTATATTTTCTATTATATTTTAAAGCGTTTCGGATTACTAAAATGTAATTTTCTTACAAATGAACTCCATATTTCTTGAAATATAAGTATCCAAAATTCCGACCCTATTAAAACCCTTAAAAACAAAGTGGGTACCAATTAAAAGCGAAGGAAATGTAAGTTGCAAAAATGTAATTATATTCTCAAAATAGTACATACTTCCTGATTATATACTTCTAATTAAAATAAGTAAGTATTTTAATTAGAAGTATTTCTGGGTGTCCGGACTTTCTTCAATGGCAGATGGCAACTCCGGCTACGTAACGGAAACTCATTTTAATTAGAAAAAATTACTTGTGGATGGCCGGTCTGGGATTTTCAGCTATGGAGAGAATCTCCTCTGTATAAACATTGTGTCCCAATACAATTGGTTTTTGATAAATGTATTTAACCTTTAACATTAAAATAGAGGGAAATTGGATTTTTGTAATCACTTAACGTAACCATTTTAAATTGATACCACAGTGAATTTTAAAAACGAAGAGAAAATATAAGGGTCCGAAAGCCCATATCTCCGGAAATGGAATTTCAGCAAGAAATATTATTTTTTTTTTGCATTCTTTTGTTTTATATACCCTATGATTGATAAGTGTCATATTAGAATGTTTTTCTTGTTGAATGTTCCTAATCTTTTATAATCTTTTGCAAAATCCATATTAAATGGCAAATCGGTAAACTATCAATCATTACGACTATATACCCACCGGTTGCCTTTGCTTTATTGTCAGCGATAGTTTATCAGTTAATTGTGTAAAAAAAGATTAGTAAGCAATATTTATTATAAAACAACTATCAAGTGATGTTCTAAAAATATTTAAATATATTTGATTTCAATTACGTTTTCACTATACCTAACTGGCCGATTTCCTACCACGTTTTTTTGTAATTATCAAATTTTATTAAGAACCTAACTTTTTGAATGTACATCAAAAATGTACATCAAATTTACGCTCACCTGAATAAATTCGAAAATAATTACTTTATGATATTCTTTTCTTATCATTTTCTTCTCCTATATTAATTTTTAATGCAACGGTCTCAACCGACTAACATGATTAGAATTTATTTTGAATTAAACGTTAATTAAAAATAATTATGTTTATAGTGTGATTTCATGGGGGTGATTTTAAAATCGTCACTATTTTCTGTCCTGTGAAGAAATAAGGGCATGCGAACTTAAGGTATTAACAATAATAAACATAACCCATGTAAAACGACTTTGAGACGGATAGAACGAACAAAATTCGTTAATTTCTGTGAGGATGTTTTCCATCATTCCTTAATGTTATATGTCAAATTATATGTCGGATTTCAAAACAATTAAACCTAATAACAAATAAAAAGGTCGTCAAATTTGGCTGGACCTAACTTTTTACGCCAAAGTACATTTTTGGTATGCAGATTTGACACCCAACTGAGAACCAAATTAAACCCAATTGGGATACAAAACGTGTCCAATATCCCCAAAATACCGAATAATGGGACTAAACTAAAAAACAGACCGATATCGATAATTGATGGTTGCGAAATTTTCAAACACAAAAAATACCGTCACTCTTGGTATGTGCATACAGTTTATATAAAATATACAAACGAATTAGATATGTACATATCTACATACGTATTCTTGAATATAGATAAATGATGAATCTTCTTTGTTCCTTTTGTTTGCAGAAAACACTGACTTAACAACACAAAATATGGAATTACACTTTGTGCGCCATAAGTTAGAGGCTTTTCAGGCAAATATGTTGCGTGACGTTCAAAAACGTATGTCCGGCATGATAGATGAGGTCATGCAAGAACTACGACAGCAAGAGTTGCAAGCCCATGAATTTCGTAATTTTGCAAAGACACAAATGCAACAACAATCAAACACCTGGAGTAATCGTGTACATTTAACATCAAACACATCCAATGAACCTTGTGAGAGATCCACTGCGAATACAAGTACATGTCATGGTGCAGGGGATGAACATCAGTATGCAACAACTGATGAAAATGTTGCACACATCCTCGACAGACAAACATCAAATGATTCATCAGAAAGTGATGACAGTAAAAGCCATGAACGTGACCGCACAAAAAAGAAACGAAGTCTTCGAACATTACCCGAAAAAGTTTTTCGCAACAGAGAATCATATTTAACAGCACTTTTAGAAGTCGATCATATGAAGACAATATATCATATATTTTACATAATATTTTTGGTCTTTCTGCTAAATAATATCACCTATGATTATTTCGTTAATGGAAGGTGAGTACAAACATTAAAATTATACCTCAATCTGCCAAATACTAATCGTTATACATTGCATCTATATTTTCAGTGTCAACTTTGGTCTGGGAACATTTAAGGCAAGCTTTGCAAAAATCCATTATGTTTTTGCCATATGGCTTGTACAGAAGATGTTTGTATGCAGCATATATTATGCACTTAAAGGCTGGTCCCATGTCAGATCCAAACTTGCCAAACAAGGTATATATTTCTTAAAAAATTAAATTTAATATTCATATTATAATTCTCAATATGCTTTTGTTTTCAGAAACTTTACAAAGACTGTGGTCATCATCCTGTCTTCTACTGTACATCACAAGTCAATTAATATTTACATATTTACCGCCAAAGGTCTGTCTAACATTAGATCTTCCATATGTATCGGCCTGTGTCTTGCTGCTGGAAAGTATTCGCATGCTAATGAAAATGCATGGATTCGTGAGGACGATAAGTGCTCGAGTATTGCAAGGCAAACTGAAAACGGATAATGACGGTACAGCATCCACTGCCAGTGTTATGCCACCATTTCAAAAATATTCCTACTATTTATTCGCTCCAACTTTATTGTATCGTGACAACTATCCACGAACAGCTGTTATACGTTGGAAATTTGCTCTTGGTCGTTTCCTTGAGGTTGTGGCCATCGCTTTCCTTTACAGTTATATTTATGAACGTCACATCAAAGTGATCTTTGGTAATTTCGGCATTGAGGAAGTTACTGTCGGATCCGTTATCATCAAGTTGTTCGGCATGCTCATGCCTTGCATTATCATCTATCTGTGTGGTTTCTATCTAATACTTCATTCATGGCTAAACTTTACAGCCGAATTGCTACGTTTTGGTGATCGCATGTTCTATCGTGACTGGTGGACGGCAAGCAATTATGAGGCATACTATCGCAATTGGAATGTTGTTGTCCACGACTGGCTCTACGAATACATCTACAAGGATTTATATTTGTATGTCTTTAAAGGCTCCAAGTTTGCATCGTCACTAATGGTGTTTACAATATCGGCCCTATTTCATGAATACGTCTTGGGATACGCCTTGCAAGTTTTCTTCCCAGTCATGTTTGTGTTCTTTGGTATTATTGGAGTTTTGATGATTTTCCTAACTCGTTTCGCTCCAAAGAATGTTGGCAACATAATGCTATGGTTTTCTTTAATCTATGGAAACTGCATGATGATTTCACTATATAGTATGGAGTATTTTACTAGGATAAATTGTCCCAAAGATTCATATGAAAGTTGGTCTGATATACTAATATCGCATTTGTGGAGTTGTTACATGAAATAGGTGGAAAGAACGATGTGGAATTCTTAATTGTGATATTGCAAACATATTATATATTGAAAATAAATATGAATGTTCTGCTTAGTTAAGTATATTTTAAGTACAAAATTAAATAATATGAATAAATATTTGAAATACGAAGAAAAATGCTGTAACAAGATCTTAATTAATCAACCACTTCAGCTGGAAAATGTGACCATGCTATTTAAAAGGAATTTCTGTATAGAAAGATTTTCCTTGTTTTATACAGGGTTCTAAGGCCCATATCTTTTGAACAACAGAAATAACAAAAGGGCAAATTGTGGTCTATAGCCTGTTTGGAGAGGGACAAATATTTTTAAAAATCCAAGCAAAATTTTTTGTATATCCCCAAATCAGTTTTATTACCACTCAATGGAAAATATTTTTATAACCTTAAATGATACCCATATTATATTAAATCCACAACTATGGATGGTTCTTGAACAAAATATTTTTAAATAAGGAACTATTTTTCAATGTTTTGGTTTAAAAACTCCACGATTTCCTTTGGCTGCAGAAAATAATTTAAAAAATCCAATCCTATAGATATGCTCATGGTATAACTATACAAGGTAGTCTCATTTGAGAAATCGATAATGGCAACCCTTCTTAATATGGAATTCATATATCAATTCATGGTACAATTATAAAAGGTAACAGCAAGTCCCAGCTGATTTGATTCCAACGTAATACTAGGCATCCAAATAAATATATCTAAATAATCTAGAACAACATTTTAAAAAATCCACGCCTAAAACGCGGTTTACATTAGAACTTTTTACCGAGTTAACCTATGAGGATTTATTCGAAATGTATACAATGGGTTAAAGAAATCCGGTACAATGCAAACGTACTTTAAGACTAGACCATGATGCAATAATAAGGTGATGTATCAAAACAAAAACCTTTGTTTTTGTCTCGATTATCTGTCAAATTTTTCGATATAATATTTCAAATGGTTGGCAACACTGCACATCGAATTCAAATAGAAATTACCCACTTTGACAGTTAATCAAGACATCAGCTGCGCTAAGACTTTTAAAAAATATTTTTAAAAATTCACGCCACTCAAAAAGTGAATTAACTATATTGATATATTATGACTCATTGAAAACAATCAAGATCAATGGGATATTCTTGCAAATTCGGAAACAGAACAATAACCAAAATAATTGTACTTTTACATTTCTGGTTTAGTTGACTCAAACGAATGAGAAATTTTGAATTCTAAATTAAAAAAAAAGTCCAAGGATTTTTAAGGGAACCCCACACATTCTCGATTTTAATTTTTCAAGAGTTTCAATGGGCTGGTAAATCAATACTAAGGCTTGTTAAGGATTGTAACTTTGCAAATATATATTTGAAGATTTGAAAGAGTTTTTCACTTGAAATTTTGTAGAGATATTTTTGAATTGGTGTAGAATCGAATTAAATCAAAAAAAATTTGACCCCGAGAATGGACCCCCCATTCTTAATTGAGATTTTTATGCATTAAATTTGCAAATCAATAATTTAAATCAAATCATAAAAATTTTTCAGTTGAAAAAATAAAATATTCCCTAAATTTTCTAAAAAAAATATACCAATGAAAGTTTTAAGAATAGTTCCAACACTTCATTTCACGGAATCGTTTCATTGAACTATTTTGTTCAGGAACGATACAACTCTCGAAGATAGACATTCAATTCAAACAAAACAATAGTTTTTGCAATTTTTGCAAAAAAAATCGGTTGCATTCAGCTTTCCGCGAAAATGTCTCGAAATAATGTGATATATAGACCACCCGAGTCTGATTCCGATGATGATTATTATGATGGATTTGCTTTTGGCGACGATGTGAGTAATACAATAACAAAAACAATGTAACAAAAAGGATATCAGTCCCCAGCAGCAGTTCAAGGACATATTAACATTACTTTACCTTATAGATTATACAAAAAACCAAACCGGTAACCAATTGGCAGAGAAGTAGCGACGAAGAACTCTATGAAGCATTAATAAAAGGCGATTTGGAGGAACTTAAGCAACAAGTGGAGCTGACCAGATTCGATATCGATGAGCCAGTTCGATGTAAGTAAGATCGTAATGGGCGTGAACCCCTTTTTTACAACCCAATGTAAATATATAGTACTCACAAATCTTCTTATAACAAATTCCTACTTTTAGATGGTCTTACTATGCTGCTGCACTCCTGCAAAGAAGGTTTCCTGGATATTGTTGAATATTTGATTGAAGATAAACATGCCGATGTCAATAAGCAAGTTGACTCGATAACACCGCTTATGAATTGTTGTGATTCGAACTGCAGGGATCCACTGGTAATTGAAAAAATGGCAAGGATTCTATTGTTGCACGGTGCTATTGTCAATGTAGCTGATAAATACGGAACAACACCCTTCATGCTGGCCTGCAAAAATGGCCATACGAAAATAGTACAAATGCTAATCGACGAAGTTAGTTTCGATGCTGTGGACAATCAGGGCTGTACACCGATTTTCCATGCCATTGAAAATAATCGTGCCGATATTGTTAAAATTCTTATTGATGCTGGTGTTAATTACACCATTGCCAACAAGAAGGGTTATACACCAATACAAGTTGCCCAATTTCATGGTTTCTATGATCTATTGGATATATTACCCAAGCAAAAGGAAACCTATGTGGTACCATCACAATTTTTGGGCTATAATACCTTACGTGATTATATACCACGTATTTTCTTGAAGTCTGAATGTCCGGAATATTTTCAAGAAATCAATACAATTCTTTTGTCCATCGGCATGGAAAACTATTTGGAATATTTTGCCAAAGAACGTGTACCTCTGTCAGAGTTTTTATGTATGCAAGATCAGCGGCTTAAGGAATTGGGCATTGAATTTCCAATATATCGTATGAAGATTATGAAAGGACTTTTGGAGTAAGTATAAACAAATTGTATGAACAAACAATTTGGTAACATTTCCTTTGTCTGTGTATTTTAGTTTCCACTTGCATCATTGGTCAAAGAAATCAATAGCTCGAGTTAGCAAATCTTCCCATGAAAAGTAAGATACAATTTATCCATCTAAGAAAATATATTATAGATGTTTTTATTAACAGCTTTTATGAAATTCTAATGATAACTGCCAATCATTTGCAACACTTGGTTATTATCAATTCAACACTGAAGTTTGTTAAAAGTCATTTAGAAAACAATCTTTTGGGACCGGTCACCACGGAAAATATCACAACTTTACAACGCACATTAAAAAGCTATAAAGGAACTATAAAAGAGCTTAAGAAGACAACAAAATATGTAAGTAAGATATCCAACAAATTAACGATGCTCAAATAATATAATTGATTTTGTATTCCCCATAATACAGTTGGCTGGTTTTAGCCCACCTAAAAACCCTCTTTACATTGACTACGATGAATACCTGGCCGAACGTAAACGTTCTAAAATAAAATATTATTTTAAGTATACTACAATAGCCATAGGCATATCTGTATTTATATGCTTAAAAGTAAAGCAATTGTTCTAAAGTTTTTTTTGTGTATTTTATATTTGAAAAAGAAAAAAAAAATCATTCCTATTTTGAAATGTAGCACAGAATCTCTCTGTGGTGTAGCTTTTAAGTGAAGTGAAGAGAATAAGTCAGTTAATTAGCTTTAATGTGAATTACTTAATGCGCTAGGTCTTCTTTTTGTGTCACAAAATTTTTTGCATTTATGAATTCATTGAATTTTCTAGTTTTTACTATTTAATTTATAGTTAACAAATTGCTTGAAGCAATATTATATTTTATTATTATATATTTTTTTTAATGAATAACACAGAGAGTGGTTGAAGACAAAAGAAACTTATTACAAATGTTTATATGTAATGTTATATAAAATACTGTTATAAATGTATAATTGAAATGTTTAATAAACAAAATCTGAATTAAAGTGAAAAAGAGTACTTTCACATTTGATAATAGGTAAGGCGACCATATTTTGGAAACGAAAATAGATGACAAAAAATAAAAATGTCTCGAAAATGTTGGAAAAAAGCCAACGAAACCTCGAGCAAAATATGAAATAAAAACCAGTTTTTATTTTCATCAAAAATACCTGACCAAAAAAGCCAAACAAAAAGCATCAATGATTAAAAAATAAAATTTACTTGGAATCAACAATTTTTATATAATTTACAGAGAAATATATGCAAAATAAATAATAATACAAATTGCTCTCTTCACGAACTTGCAAGAATCTTGAACTGAACTAATAAACTAATAAAAATAGATTTCGATATATATTACTTATGGGATAAGAGTTCCAATAGTCGGCATCTGTTGTATATAACTGTAAATAACTAAAAATCCTATAACCAAATATGAAAAATACCTTGAATAATCTTCAATAATATTGCAACTATGATGCTCCATTTACATAAAAACAGACGAAGCTACATATGGTAGCTATATCTTAATCTCAACCGATTCCAAAAAAATCGCATACATCAATCTGGACCTAATTCATTACACTGCAAAATGCTTTCTCAATCGGACCAATATTTCTAGTTTGATGCACCATTTTCAAAAAATCGTACGAAACTATATAAGGGAGCTATATGTAAATCTGAACAGATTTTCTCCAATTTCAGTAGGGTTCGTCCTTGTGCCAAATAAGTGGCATGTGCCAAATTTCATCCAAATCGGATCATAAACGGTGATGGGTAAAAAAAAGAGAAGCAACTTAATAATTGTCAGAAATGCAGTTCGTCCTCGGACGGCTCACAAGAAAGACGTAAAAAAAATTTTAAATGAGTATTACACGCCCACGGGCTTAAAAATAGATTTTTACAAAATGGCGGTTGTTAAGCGTTCGCTTAACTAACACGTGTGTTTTCAAATACGGATAACCTATAAATTACGAGTCGTTCAACAGAATCCAAACAGCTGCGCATGAAATTTTTAATTTTCGTAAATTTAATAACAAAAGAAGATGCTTTTCGCAACTATGTGACTCCTTCACAGTAGAAGAGTTCACTGATACACAAGGCTTAGAAAGTCTGAACATTGTGGTCAAATTCTTAAAGAAGATCGAAGTCAACCTGCAAAACATAAACCACCATCTATGGATAAAGTCAAATTCGTAGCTTAAGCTACATATGGAGACATGGCTCTGAACATTCTAATACCAAATAGGACGTGAGCCAAGGAGGAGAGGAGTTAATTGGAAAAAAAAATAATTGTCAGAAATGACACAAAACCTACCAGTTTCTAAATGAATACATATTTTTTCTGCTAAGCCTATACTTTGTCTTACCTTGGATATAATGAACTAATTCTATAACGAACTATTTTGCTTGGTCCCTACAAGTTCGCTATAACCGTACTCGACTGTACAGTATTTTTCGGTTAATTGCACATCAAAATATGCACAATTTTTTGTTCAATTAACTGAGGAACCAATTATCCGATACCCGCTTAATTGAACTGTTTGTTCAATTACAGAAATCGCTCATAATTGGTAGAAATTAATTTCTAATGTTATTATCAAATACAAATCAAACACTTACGCTTTCTCGCGGTTTTTCCTTAGCAATAAACATATGTTTTCAATTAGTAGAGATGTACCCTAGTGTTTTTCATAAATTATGTCAAATATGTATGTAAAACCAGTAAGGAAAGTAATAAAGTCTGACTGGGCCGACTATATGAACCCTTCACCACTTTGGTGTATTCTACATATGTATCCTAACAGACGTCGCTCTTCGAAGGAACATTGACTTCAAATTGAACGAACTCATATATATATATATATATACATTTCTGTGATCCGACTAACATCAATCCATACGTATGCCATTCTAAAACCTACGCTAAATTTCAAATAGGAAGTTTGGTGCACCATTTACTTAAAATCGGATATGGGAGCTATATCAAAATCTGAACCGATTTTCACGAAATTTAGCACACAATATCCTAGTTATCATTCAATCTGATATGCCAAATTTCGTTAAAATCGAAAAATATATAGAGACTTCCGTGCACCATTTACATAAAATCGGACGAAAATGTATATGGTAGCTATATCTAATAGTACGTTTACATTTAACCGGATTTCGTTAACCCAGTGGGTTTCAATTGTCAATTCCTTTGCATATATGTCAAATAAATTTGACATAAATGTTTTTAAAAATTAACCCAACAGGAAAATAAAAAATTTGAAATGTATATGCAGTTTCAAAGTTACTCAACCCTGAATTTTCGAAATTTCAATAGGGTTTTCCTATGTGTTACACATATATATAATTTGGTGTTACCAAAAGATTGGAAGCGATAGAAATCTAACTGGATTTGATAAATTTCACCTGTTTTTCAATTTTTATTTTAACATCGACACACAAAATAAAAATAATTTGCATATAATTTGTTTATTTGTTTAAAGTTTTCTGAAATCCAGTTGACATATAGAACTTAAAAAACAAATTTCCATGGGTTGTATAAAAATGACAGATTATTTTTCAATATTTTTGATGACATGAATTTGGTGTACCAAATTTAATCTAACTGGATTATAAATGCGACCTGTACATTGTTTACAATTTAACATCGACACACGGACGGGCATGCATAAATCGACTCAGAAAGTGATTCCATGGATATTCTTAAAAGGAACCATGGGTCTATAAAAATGACAGATTATTTTTCAATATTTTTGATGACATGGATTTATTTGACATATATGCAAAGGAATTGACAATTGAAACCCAGTGGGTTAACGAAATTCGGTTAAATGTAAACGTACTGTAATGTACATGTGTTTTCGAATGCAATATTTTGTTGACCCATCATGTGGTTCAATTAAGCGGGGAAACCAATTAACTGAAAAATACTGTATTTATATTTCAAACACTAAAACATGAACAAATTAAGTTTAGGGCTTGGTCGCGGATCCGTTTTACCACTCGTCCTAAGATCTCAGATTTTACCGAAATCAATACTTCCTGAGAAATATACCTCCAAATATCCACAGAAGGGGCTTGTATTTGAAGAAATTGCGGTATGATCACAAAAATTTAATAATTTATTTGGAGAAGTCTACACATCCTTATATAGGGGCTTCCAAAATTTCACACAGAATCTCCTTTCAAATATAATTGTTTTTGAGGGAAGCATTGAATTTATGAAGTTCTACTAAGGCTTTGAACAAGTCGGGAAAAGTTGTATTTTTTATACAAAATCCAGAACCATTCCACTTGACTTGGTAACACTGTTTTTGTTTTTGCGTATTCGTCCCGTTGGTCGTCATTCGTAAACAATATGCCCATTCGGCTTGTTCTCTATCACCCATATTCGTAACATGATGCGTTTGAGTTGTTTTTCGTTCCTACACATTTCGTAAATAGAGGACTTGAGAATGATGGAAAAATACGGAATCTAGTTGGGATTGTTCAGTGGTTCATTTCAGTGAATCGTTGAATTGAATTTTTTCGTTCGTAAACATAACATCGGTTCTGCTGTTGCACGACCATTAAACAATAATAAAAATTATTAAATTATAATAAATTAAATTACACAAATAACAAAAACAAATTCCGAACATGTTGCGTCAATTAATAGTAAGTAAAAACTTTATCCCCAATATGATTGTAACGTTGTAAATGAGACAAACTCAAATGCATTGCATAACCTTATATTTCACCAGACTACTGTGGGTCAACGCACACTTACACCTCTTCTGGCGCGCACACAACGTTTTTCTGCCGCTACTGGTGCCGGTGGTGATGGTAAAGATGGCAAACAGGATGTGGTCAATCATGCCGATGTTCCCATCATCGACTACGAGGATCCCGATTATTTGCCCTTGCCAGAATATCCATTCCGGCCAGACGAACCATTGGATGTTAAAAAGCAAAGGTAAAGGTGATGAATTCAATTTTTGTAAAACGCAATAACATAAAATGTTGTTCTTGCAGATTGGTATATCAATCACGTAAACGCGGCATGTTGGAGAACGATTTACTGCTGAGTACCTTTGTGGCCAAACACTTGAAAGGCCTGAATGCTGAACTAACAGACCAATATGACCGCCTCATTAATGGTGTCACCAATGATTGGGATATTTATTATTGGGCCACCGAGAACAAACCCACACCTCCGGAGTATCAAAATGAAATAATGAATATGTTAAAGGAACATGTTGCAAATGCTCAGCGCGAAAAACGTTTGAGACAACCAAATTTGTAAATTGATGTGCGTTTCGGATTTGCAGTGTGAATTTCGTCATTTGAATATGCTAAAGATCAATTTTGATATTGAACAACAAAGCAATACAAATTTTAGAAATAATTTATTTTTATTTTATTGATCTTTTGCATAACTTATGATGATTGGTACTTATGATTAGCTTGTGATTTTAGATTGTAATTGTTTTCAATAAACTATTAAAGTGTTAATTTAAACTGTACCGTATAATTTATTTTCAAATTTGTTTACTATAATTTTTAGACCCAACCAAGCTTTCGTTACTTTGTCAACTACAGAAAAAAACAAATTTACAAAAATAAAAAAATTAAAAAATATTTTCAACAATACACTGCCTAGATAAATATATTTAAAATATTAGTATCACTATATTCCAAGACTAAACCTAAACGATTAACAGAGTAGTGTGATTTAAAAGTGATTCGTAAACTATATATTTATTATTATTTAAAAAAATGTGATTTTTTATTACAAACAACAATTTAAAATGAGTACATTGAGAAAATATTTCATGCAGTATAACAAAGTATCGCCGCCATCAACATCTTTCAAAAACCTTGTAAAGAGAGGGTAAGTTTGCCAATTCAAATATATATTTTTTCAGATTATTTGGTGGCAGCAAATATTTTTTAAATGCTGGATATATAATGTGCTCTACCGTCCATTTATGTTGTTTTGGCATTTCTAGCCTTTCTGCTTCTGATACCATTGCATAATAGCGCGCAGTTTCCCTGCAAAATGTTTCAAAACATTCCTCCTCCGTATCCCATTCAACTTCGGTAGCCAATCTCAACATATAAATTGGTAAAAATGTTTTACTCGGTATATATTTGTCCAGCAAGGAGGGAATAGTCTCCAATTGCCCACTGCTATTAATAGTCATGGAGAAATATTCACGCATTATTGGTGATTTTTCTATTAGAATCTCTGAAGCTCTTTCCGCCAATTCATCTTTATCACCATCTTCTTCTGTCCAACCACTTTCAGGCGTATTCAGTGCCAATTTAATTAAATCCTTAACTGGTAAAGGTTGTGGTTTAATACTTATCATTTTGTGATTTTCAAATTCGTACAATAAACGTTGATAAAAGAGTTGTTCACTAAAATGAAAATAAGGAAACAAATAAGTACGCTTTGAATTTGAGAATAATTCAGTAAAATTTGTAATCATATTGGAAGTTCAAATTATCACGCTAAAATTAGTTTTGAGAGTATATCGTCATGGCATACCTTAATTTAATTGTATCAGCCATATAAAGTTTAGTTTCATGCTGAAACAAAGCAAATTGCTTATCCACAACACCGACAAAAACCAACTCCTTTACCATCTTTCGTATTTCAATCGAACAATCGTTTTCAATTTTCTTTTGCATATTTAAAATGCTAGTTAGCTTAACCTCCTTCGATTTTTTATGGGCAATGTCACGAAAACTTTCCTCCGGCAATCCCGCACCTGCAACCGCTGTCTCGTTCGCAGCTGCTGCCGCAGATGTAGAACTGGAACTACTCAAACTCATCGAACAACCAGAATCATTTAATTTTACACCTTCGACATTTAAAAATTTGTAAATACTCTGCTCTTTACTATCAGTTCTTATCATATTTTGAGGATTTATTCTGTCTACACTGACATTTTTCAAACTGCTATCAAGATCTTTAGTTCCAGCAAGTGGTTCCGAGGCTCCGGGCATTTTTAATTGTTTGTAAAATGAACGCGTTTCATTACTGCCCAGCAATTTCGTTTCCAGATTCTGTTTTATTTTTTCAACAATTTCATCTTCGTAGAGAAAATGAACTTCGTGCTTTGTGGGATGGACATTGACATCAATATTGGATGGATTTATTTCCAAGCTTATGTAGGCGAAGGGATGCATTCCTCTGGGTAAATATGTACTGTAAACATTATCGATGGCAGCTTTTAAAGCTGCACAAATAAAAGCGAGCAAATTAACATTTAATTATAGATATAATTGCTTCCATAAAAAGAAAACTTACATGCCAGCTCCACAAGGCGATGATTTATAAAAAACAACATAATGCCTTTCTTTGAGCTGTAATTGACTTTTGTAATATATCCATTCATTTGGAATTTATGGACATCATCTTTCAACTCAACCGCCAATAGCTCTTTGGCTATGGAAGCACCATAGATTGTTTCGATATTTGCCTGTTGACTACTGTTCGGTGCTGTTTTTACCGATGGCTGTTCACCGAAACGTTTCAATGTAAACCCCACTTTTGAATTATGTATGGCATACTTCGACATAACATCAGATATTCTTTGGAATTCTTCATTTGGTGACTTTAGTGCCTGTTGTCGTTGTGGCATATTATAAAACAAATCTTCTATGGTGATAATTGTACCCTGATTGCCGGCACAAGGTTTTGGTGGAGCTTTAAGTTTGCCATCTTCATAGGAGGCCCTTAGAGGAGAAAGCACTTTAGAAAATCAAATCCAACATTACAGGACCTACTTACTTGTATCCACATTTCTCCTTGACAGTCTTCGTCTGTATTGTCAAGTGAGCTACATGGCTAATACTCGCCAATGCCTCTCCACGAAACCCGAATGTGGCAATGCTGGTAAGGTCCTCAAAAGTTGTGAGCTTTGAAGTGGTGAATCTTTCACATACAATCGCCATATCCTCCTTCCTTATGCCCGTACCATTATCTTGAATTTGTAATAGTTTGAGTCCACCCGACTTTACTGTGACCTGTATGATGGTAGCCTTGGCATCCAGACTATTTTCCAGTAGTTCCTTTAAAGCATTTGCCGGTCGCTGTATAATTTCCCCGGCTGCAATACGATTCACTACAACTTCATCTAATTTTTTAATGACACCAGGTTCTATCATTGTGGTAAATTTTCAGGAGCTCAGCTTTACAAAAATCTCAAAAGAACTAGACCCTAGTACAAAAAATAATTATAAAATATATTTATTTTAAAAATTTAATAGAATTATAAACCATAACAAACGAAACTATCGCGCCTTATTGTTCATTCAACACAAAACATCTCCTTCCAGAGTCGCCACATTTTTTTTGTCGCAGGGGAAAACATATGACTGCATGAGACTACCTTGTATAATTATGCCATGATTGAAAATATGCAAATCGCCATACAAATATTTCCTAAGAGTCTAAACGCAACCATAGAGTCTAGAGTCAGCGACAGTCGTTTGCCGTGTGTTTCTTATAGGCAACGGGAAATCGCGACGTCTGACGTTCGCGTCTAGCGGCATGACGCTAGAATAGATTTTATTCATTTTTGCTCAGCGTCATACTCAAAAATTCTCTCTTGCTCTCAATTAAGTTGCCATATTTTAGGTAAAAATCAACAGTGCTACCAAATTTCAATGAGAATTTATATCAAAACATATGGCAGTACTGTTAAATTGGTTTATTGCTTTAACTAGCAATACCAACAACAACGTTATGTGCATTCGTCACAAAGTGACGACACATAGCAGTGGGAAATGTATTGTAGTTGTCTGTAAATGCCTTGTCGACCACGAAGTCAGGCGCCAACGAAACGAACTTCTCATTGGGGTCTATCGCTGGTAACGTAAGAACTTCGAATTGTCACAAGAGACATTTGGGTTTGAAAGGTTTTTTGTAAAGAAGCTATTAATAGCTTCTGGGGAGAATATCCCAACAAAAAACTAAGGGAACTGATGAGGATCAGTGGCGAGATCCGAAACTATAGTCTTCCCTGCCTTACCCCTCGGCGGACAATGCCATACATTCCCCACTAATAAATAGTTGTTTTTTTATAAAAACAACAAACTGGGATTAAGCCTGACTATTTTGCAAAAAAAAAAAAAAAAAAAAAAAAATATTTTCAAAGATTGTGGATGCTTTTTAATGAATTATTAATAAAATGGAAGAAAAATATTTTTTTCAATAATTTTATCAAAATTCCTTGACATTATTGTTTATTAAATAATAAATTGATTTTGGTTTGCACAACGTAAAATTTTCTGTCAGAAAATGAACACAAATAATTGACATTTTGTGCCGCTAACGCTAACTCTTTCGTTTGGTTTTCACGCCGGCGAAAAAGTATGACGCTGACTCGTGACTCTCTGGTTGCGTTTAGACTCTAATGGGAAAATGTGAAGCAGCATATAACTTATTAGTAATGACTTTTTTTCAAGAATTTCATTCATGTTCAATTTTACATTTTGAACAAATATACTGATATTTTATGTTTTACATACAATAATAATTTTTTATGTGGTTGTCGTTGAATTGTATTTTTGCTGTTACCTTGTAAAATCGGTTGGCAAAATAAGTTTAATTTTTGCGATGTACCATGGTATAATATAGCAGGTGATGCAAATGTGGTATACCCATTTGATTTTAGATTGCCAAATTTTTATTTTTTATCCGATTAAATTGAAATTTTACACTTAACATGCTACATATGTTGTCTTTCCATGTATCAATTTGAAAATAATGTTATTCTAAAAATTTAAGAGATATTTCAGAAAATATTCAAATTCCATTAAAAGTGATTTAAAAAAAAGTGCAGGTAATGTGGTATACCACATGATGTTAATGTGGTATAGTATATTTTTCACTTCCAATTGATATCTTATATAATTTATTGTTTTTAATGAATGCGAAATAGCTCGAGATTTATGTCTGTTAAGATTTTTAACGGATACGTTGAGTGGAACTTTAGCTGTGTTCCCAAACCTGCAATATAGTACTATATTGTACTAGTTTTGCAATTTTTGCTAGAAAAGCGTTTCCTTACGTCGAAAAGTAGGAAAAATTGAAGTTAAATTTAAGAGAGTTAAAATCAAAATGGCGTTCTCTTCTCCTTTTTCTGCAAGACCAATTTGGCCTAGCACGAAATATTAAATGTAGTAAATTGTGAATTTGACATTTGATTCCCAGAGATATACAGTCCGAAATAAAGCATATGAAAGTTAGCGCTTCAACAAAAAGGACACACGCACAGACGCACACACATTTGCTTGAAAAAAAAAAAACAAATAGGAAATTTAAAAATGGACAAACATAATTTTTATTATCCTTTGAAGGATAGCGAAGATGAATGAATGGCAGAAGATTCAGATGAAGATACTATAGAATGAAGATGAACGTGTGTACATTGGTCCAAAATATCTTGGGCTTAAGTCAATTTTAGGGGCTCCACTTGGATCGCTTTGACATTTTTACAGTAAGTGGTCCTCGGTGAACTGATTACGGTGATATATATTTTATAGGGAGAAATGCATACTTCCCGCGATATGGGCCTTAAAAAGTACCCGATATAACCTTTTAATGATACCCATATTGCCTTTGTGGCAATAGAAAAAGGGTTGTTTTAAAGAAAATATGTTCCGAAATTTCAAGGCCAATATCTCGGGAAGTATGCATTTCCCCAGATGAAATTTATATATCTGTGATCCGAGTGGAGCCCTTAAACTTGACTTGTTCCATATCTTGTTGTTCAAGTTTGCTAAAACATTCCAATCAAAATATCTACCAATTTCAATAGCATTAACATTATGGGAGCGTCCAGCCATGTAAGCCTTTCCGGACTCGTCGGAAACTCCACTTCCAAATATTCGATAATGTTTTCCTCTAAATTATACAAATAAAAAAATAAACAATAAATATTAATATTATCAAAATCACGCAATGGACGCCGTTTAATTTTTTGTTTTTTTTTTGTGCATTAGGTTCTGTAGTCTTTTTTTGTCCTTAACAAATGAAATTTTTGATTTTTACGTTTCTTTATGTTTTAACTATTTTTCGTTCCTTTACTTTTTGCCCAAATCTTGTATGTGAGAGTAATTTTGGATAGTTCGCTCTTTTACTAGCTTTACTATCAAAAAGAACGGGAACGAACCTTTTAATTTTTATTATATAATAATGTCTACACATGGCAATCTTTAACTTTTGTATGGATAAATTGTTAAAACTCATAGCCTTTGTTTTTCATCCTTGTGATTCATGGTAGACTCTCGTAGAGTACAAATGTTGCAAATAGTAATGATATTTTGCCTTGTGCTGACTTTTTTCATGCAGACTCACACCACATTACCTACACTTGTGTTTACTGAATAAACGTGTAGTTTTTTTTCTAAATTGATAAATAGGTGTTGTAGTCGCGCATATTATTCAATTTTTAGTACTTACTAATTATTTTAATGCTTTAATAATAAAGATTAAAATACATCTGTAAACAAAAATATATTTTTAAACTTCAACCGAAAAAAAGTCAATTTCATGAACATTTTCATTTTTGCTACTGATTCCCAACGAGAGTTAAATAAATTAAACAGATCATTGCTACCTTATTTTTTTGAAAACAGCAAACTATAGAACATGTTTCAGTTATTCTGAAAATTTCAGTTTACAAAAAAAGTGACTATACCACATTACCAACCTATACCACATTTGCATCACTTCCTCTAATAGAAGGTAACAGCAAGTGTTGTTGTACAACAAACGATACAACAACCACATGGAAACTTGTTGTTGTAAGTTATACTAGTGTCCAACTTCTTTTGACAGAAACATGTAAACAAACAAATTATTGGTCTGTTCCCGTACTGCAAGAATCTACTAGATTTTACTATTTTCTTCGATATCATAAAAGAAAATTCGTTATCGTAGTAAAAAGTAGTAGATTCTTGCAGTACGGGAACAGACCATATATTTATTTTCAAAATGAAATATTTTGGAATCCTCAAAATAAAATCGCTATGTACTGTAAACATTATCAGGGAATTGCGAAAGCGCAGGGAATTGCGAGTTATTCCATGAAGAAAGATTTGCTTCCTCAAATTTTCCCATTAGGCAGATTGAGTAAATTGAATACGGAAGCACATTTAAGAAAGAACAGTTTCAAATTATATGCGTTCCCAATTTTCCTGTTGGGTGATTTTTAAAAAAATAATTTGTCAAATTCATATTGACAATAGTATTACGTTGGAATCAAATCAGCTGGGATTTGATGTTACCTTTTATAATTGTACCATGGCGATGCACGTTAGAAACTTTTGCGGGTTATAGAACAAGTGCAGGATTTAGTAAAACTAATTGATTTAAATTATAAATTCCATTGCATATATGTAAAATAAATACTAATTGTGGAGGTTAACACAGCAAAAAGTTATAATGTACATTCCGTTTTAACATCCTCTATGTTGATTTGTTTGACATATATGTAATGGGATTGACAATTTAAATCCACAGGATTTACACAAGGCAGTAACAACTTAAAGGTCAATTTATAATAACAAACTTTCAGTTTGAATATATCTTATATATCTTAAAATACCATGCCCATAAATAATATATTTGTCTTCTATAGAGTTAGAGTATGGGTTCGAAAAACACGTTCTGTGTAAACCTGTTCCTTACTCATACACCAAATAAATCAGCTATTTGATTGCAAATAAAGCATAGAAAATAACTTGAAGAAAAGTAGTTAAATTCGTGGAAGGCAAAAAATTTAAGAAAAATGCATATACAAGTATGAACATAATAGTAAAAGATATGTAAAATCCAAATGTTGCCATACCTAAATAATATCATATGTATAGAAAAAATGAAAATAAGGGCTCGTGGAACAACAACTTAAGTAATTTCCCAGTGATGTTTACACCGTTTCTGTACTTCTTCTCCTAATTCATTTTTCTAGTGTATCATTATTCGGGACCTTAGGGATTTGCCATTCCGATTACCCGGTTTGTCGACATGGATAAATCTCACATGTGAAAAATCTTTCTATTTCTCAATCCACAGATCTAGAAACTGATGACTCAATCAAACCACCCATATATCGTTTTTGTCGGAATTTTGAGGCATTCTTTGACGAAAGAGCCTGTGAACTTTGGCACAACGAACCTAGGTGCAACGTTTCAAGATCCATTTGTCCGACTCTGTCTACCAAAAGAACGCACTCACTGTTGAACCTGAGCAAAGCTGAAATTAGAGTGATGACGGGAATCATTACTGGTTACTGCAACATCAGGGCTTTTACTAGTAATTGGGATGTTGATGCAATTGATTACTGTGGACTCTGTTTTGACGAGGAGGAAACGGAGACAATTGGCTTACAGGCGGCATATACTAGTGGGTGCTCATCTTCTACCGAGTCTCAGCTTCTTCTCAACAACCGAACCTGCTCTAATCTACAGCATGATTAGAAACATAAACATAATGTCTGACTCCTAGAGCCATCGAACTTCATTCCTCCTTCATTTATTTATGTAAGATTCTCAACTCTCCTTTAATTCCCTAATCTTCTCTCCCCAGCAGATCTGTATTTGTCTCTCTTCTATTCCTCACTTTATTGCAATAGATCCGTATAGAAAACCACACATTTCATTTAATTCCGATATTTTAGCTTCTCTGATTTAAAAGTATTCGGTATTCGTTAATCCGGCAACGGTTCTAATGTAAATGCCGTTTAGGATAGGAAAGTGAGGATGCAAAATAACTCACTGCAAAAGGTGTATTCAGTTTTAATCTGTATACTTTGTGTAAAAAAATCTTATGAATCTGTTTGTTTTGACAAAATATTTTTGACATATCAAATTACAACAACCGATGTTTGTTGTAGAAATTCGCCGATGCGGCTACCTTATATATCTACCTTGGTGGAAATCATGTCACAATGAATAGGTAGTCCATTTAGCGCAGCTGATGTCTTGATTAACTGTCAAAGTGGATAATTTCTACTTGAATTCGATTTGCAGTGTTGCCAACCATTTGAAATATTATATGGAAAAATTTGACAGATAATCGAGACAAAAACAAAGGTTTTTGTTGGCATACATCACCTTATTATTGCATCATGGTGGCTTTCCTTTTCATAGCAACTCCGATCACGTAGCTCATCTCGAAAGAGAAATTAATAAAAAATCGTTTTAGTTTGTTCGCTGTATTTTCGACAAAGTCTGTTTAATTCGAGTTGCCATAATTTAAATTATACGGGTATTCTCACGACTGAAGTGCTTTTTACTTCTCACCTGAGTTGAATTTTTGAATTTGTATCCAAATACAGGCATTTGATAGACATTTTTTTTATTTTTTACTTTAAGCTAAATTTGTTTAAGCAATTATATGCGATGACAACATCGTAATGTAAAATTATGTGAATTTATTATGATAAAAATACTTATTTACAGCGAAAACCAGTAAGGAAAATAATAAAGTCGGACGGGGCCGACTATATGATACCCTTCACCACTTTGGGTATATTCAACAGATGAATCCTAACAGATGTCACATTTTTAATGGACCAGTAAAATGAAATTGGATCCATAAACATGTCATTCTGCAACCTATACTAAATAGAAGCTATATCTAAATCTGAACCGATTTCAACGATTTCACGAAACATATACCACCTAATGCATAACGCTGTGCCAAATTTCGTGCAAACCGAAAGATATATAGGGACTTTAGTGGACCATTTACATAAAATCGGACGAAACTATATATAGAGCTATATTTAAATCTGAACCGATTTACTCGAAACTTAACACACGTCATTCAAGACTCAATTCAGTACACTATGCAAAACCTCGTGTAAATCAAAAGATATATATAGAGACTTCGTTGCACCATTTACATAAAATCGGACGAAACTATATAAGAGCTATGTCTTAATCTGAACTGATATGCACGAAACTTAGCACACATCATTCTAGACTTAATTCAGTACGCTGTGCCAAATTTCTTGCAAATCGAAAGATATTTAGGGATTTTGGTGCACCATTTATCTTAAATCGGACGAAAATGTATATGGGAGCTATATCTAAATCAGGATGATTTTCACGAAACAAATTTCGTGCAAATCGAAGGATATATAGGGACTTTGGTGCACCATTTACAAGAAATCGGACGAAACTATATATTGGTGCTATGTCTAAATCTGGACCGATTTTCACGAAACTTGGCAGACATAATTCGAGGCTCAATTCAGTACGTTATACCAAATTTGGTGCAAATCGAAAGATATATAGGGACTTTGGTGCACCATTTACATGAAATCGGACGAAAATATATATGGGAGCTATATCTAAATCTGAACCGATTTTTCCCAATTTCAATAGGGTTCGTCCTTGGGCCAATTAAGTGACCTGTGCCAAATTTCATCCAAATCGGATGATAAATGCGACGTGTACTTTGTTAAAAAAAATACATGGACGGACAGACGGACATGCATAAATCGACTCAGAATGTGATTCTATGCATATTCTCAAAAGGAACCATGGGTCTATCTCGATTATTTTTGCCTGTTACAAACATATGCACAAAGACATAATACCCTGTACCACAGTGTGGTGAAGGGTATAAAATCTTGAATACACCCTGCAAAATATACCTTGTATAATTGTACCATATTATACAAGGTATATTTTGTCAAATTAGTGAAAATACACCTCTATCTTGTGGGCTATAATTTCAGAATAAAAAAAAACAATGTAAGAAGTCGTTTTGTTCATTTGACATATTTGTAACATTTTACTAAAAACGAGCTGAGAATAAGATTTAGATATTGATTCATCCACAAATCATACATTTTTTGTTTGTTGTAAAATGGATTTTGTATATACATGTGTTTGGCATAACAAGTCACATTATGAAAAAAATTTTATTTATAAGTTGTTATGACCTACCTTGAATAATTGTACCATGCACCCAGCTTTCACCACCGAAAACCCAGTATAAGGAGTACACATCAAAAAAGTGTAACATGTGTTGCAGAAACACTGAGGTGAATGTTGTTGAGGTGAATGCCAGAACATGCCCGATAATGTGTGTTGTCCCAATATTTTCATTTCTTTATTGTAATTTATAACTCTTAATAAGAGAAATTCGAAATGACGAAGATCCGCTGTAAACTGCCTTGTCATTAAAGAAAAAAAAATTAAGTTTGAAAATGTGGCAACATATACGGCATTCAAACAGGTGTTTATTATTTGATACAGATAGCAAATTATTGCGTGCAATTTTTCCGTAAATATTTGCCAAACTATAATTTTGTTTCTATTTTAGATTAAAATGTATTAAATGGACAATAATGTAATGTGCATCAGATTTTAAGACTCCTGAGAATAATAACAACAGAATCGTAGCTTTGTGTTATAAACTTTTACTGGTCAACAACCCATTATCTACATTCATTTTGTTGTCACTGATATACTTTTGATAGACGATATTTTATACAACTCAAACAATCTACTTGATATTATGAATGACATAATTTTAGTCGATCTTTCCTCGCGTAGTGCAAAATATACCGTCCATATTCAATAAAGCATGCAATAATTTTAAATCTTCAACTAAATTTCTTTAAAAAATACTTTTAACACATCGAAGGCGGTTCAAAAAGTTTGTACCGGATGTCATGTTTTAATTATGTGACAAATACTGTTACCATCACATATAATTTACATAATCGATTCCTTTATTACTTAAGGAACATATAAATAAATTATAAAAATATTACTATTATTGCCAAAAAACGGTAAATTTCGTGTGTCCAAACTAAAAACTTACACCTACTATTTTTTTTGAAGAAAAAATGTAAATACATTGACTTCTGATCACTACCGCTTTAAACTTCTACCTTATTCCTTTAATTTATTTCACTTTTATTTTTCTCATTCCGTAAACGAAAATCTTTTAAAAATTACCTCACTATTCTTCTGATTTAGAGTGTAAATGGGTCACTGGTTGGCAACTCATTTATTTGTATTTCCTTTTCCGTTACTTTCCACACATGACATTATTTCCAATAGCATCGATTAGACTGTAATCGACTTGTATATCCCTAACCGGTTATGACATAAAGTTGCAATAAACAACCCCTCTTGGAGATTTCACAAATGTAAACAATGTATTGTGAAAGGTCGGAAATTATTTAGAATATATTTTTAACGAATATATTTTGTATTGTAAATAATCACTAAAACTGTAAATAATTTCATTTATTATTAAATGTCCAATCACCATGGTCTTTTCCCTTTATTTTGTTGATTTCTTTTTTTATAATAATTGTTGGCGGCTTTTGTGTGTGCGATTTATAAATTGAGAGAGAGAGAACCGTTTTTGTTATTGTTATAAAAGAGAACGACAGTTTGCGATGTCTTGTGTCAAACAACATGCTGAAGGTGATTCCATGTTCTCTGAACAAAGAATTTCAGTCGCATCGTGACTTTTGAGAGTGATGGATGGCAACGCACGGTTTCGTTACGTCCGTATTTAGTGAGCAGTGTCAGTGTGTATGTGTGTGATAGTAATTGAAGAAGAGGAGGAAATAAAACCTCACCCCATACAAAAAAAATCTCCCAAAAAAAGTTGAATAAAAAATGAAGTGTTAAATTAAAAAAGAAGAAAACAAATATTTAAATAAAGAATAACCAAATCAAGCTTAAAGCCGAAGCCACAATTTGCAGTGCAGGAAACCACCTCTGTCTTTACACACAGAGTAAAGCCGTTTCCATTGTGTTCGTCGTCGTAGTCGTTGTTGTTATTACTATTTGGCATGGCTGAAATAAACCACCTTTAAAGTGGAGTGCGTTAGAGGAGCAAGTGGAGTAGAGAATACCCGAGCGGCGGGTAGCATTTCAAAAGGGAAGCTGAAATAACGAGTTGTTGTTTAGAATATCCCAAGAAAGAAAACAAGTGATAAAATTTTGAAGAAGAAAAAAATAATTGTCATTGTAGAAATGTGAGAAAAATATCACAAGAAAATATTTAAAAAATAATATATATTGAAGTTAAAGTTATAAACGTTATAAATTTATTCCAATAAGAAATAGAAAATAAATTAAAACACAAAAAGAATTAACGAGAGCAATCCCCAACTAGTGTGAGTAGTTTGTCGCATGCTAACAGTTGTGTTGACGTCGCTGCGTACGTTCACGTCAAAAATGCCGGTTTTTCGGGCATTGTCGCAAATGCCGGCGACGACGACGCCGTCGCGTACTGTTGCCATCACGTTTTGTATGTCAAGTGTTGTAAATTTGAAAATGTTTGTTTACCTTGTCTTAATATTGACCAATTGCCTGTCTGGCTGGAATGTTGGGGCCGCCACCAGCATCAGTATTGCTCCAAAAAGTTATGTAATTGGAGATATAACGGAATCGCATGGACAAATCCTTGATACCAAAGTGAATGAGGACAACGTAGAGAATGCCCACTCGTCGTCTTCTGCTGGTAGTGATGACGGCAGTTCAGCTACTGGCACCCCAGCGTCATCCATTGTTCATGCTGCAAAGGATTTATCGTTAAACCCCTCGTCACCGCAAATAGATGGCATTGGTGGTGGAGCCTCGTCGGCACAATTAGGACCAACTGGTAGCGCCAGTTCTCGTTTCAATGTGGATTTACGTGACTCGAAAAGTATTGGCTCAACAGGCGTCATACAATCGCCCACCACATTTATTGGCGAACATCGTCTGCATCAATTGAAACAATTCGGGTTGCGTAAAAAACCGCAATCATTGACAGCAGCATCATCGTTATCATTGTCGTCGACCAAATCGGCATTTGATGAAAAAAGTAAGTTTTTGCAATTGCAATTTTGACAAGTGTACATATGTGTGTGTGTGTGTTTGTAATTGTGGTTGCATTTTTATCGGTGTCAATGTCCGAATTAGATTGTTTTTTTTTTTTTTTGGTGGAAATGTGATAAAATTGTGTAAAGTAAATATTTGACATTATTAAATGTATTTTTTTAATACATCGTTAAACAGATTTGAGTTATTTATTATGAAGAGTTCGCAATTGTTTTAAAATGTTCAAAAATCAAAGCAAGAATTGCGATTTGAAAAAAGTTAAAGAAGATTCTGAAAGACAATAAAATGTAAAAATTAAACTGGAACACAATTTGACCGCCTGTGAAAAAATATTATGTTGATCAGACATCTTTTAAAATTTAATTAAGGCAAGATTTTAAGTTTTAATACGAGCTGTAATAAAATAATAGCATGTTTCTAAAGAAAAATTTGCTGTCGATTTTGAATTTATAGAATTTAAAAAAAAAAACTGATTTACTTAAACAGATTGGTACAGCTTGAGGAAATTATTGTGTGGAAATTTTTATTCTTCTCTATCAAGGATTTAGAAAATCGCGTACAAAATCCTCAATATATCGTCATTTTTAGGTGTACCTTTATTTGCAGGCTACACCACAATGTGGATCATCAAATTTGACCTGCTTGTAATTAAAAGATGCTTCTGTTCAAAATTTTATCATTGCAACTTGATTCGCTTTGGAAGTTAGCTTTACTTTCAAAACCTGCAGGATTTTGACAAGGAATCAAACCGTAATCTGGAATGATCATTGTATTGTATTTAGGTTCATATGTTTCAAAAATTTGTTTAATTTGTAATTACTTGTTTAAAATCTGGGTCAGATAAATCAGTTGTGAGTTCTGCAGATTTTAATAGGAGGTAGTATAACTATTTGTATGAGTCTGTTTATTAATTTTCATAGAAAAGTAAAATAAATTTCTACAAATATATCAGATAATTCATTAATGTATTTGAACCTGAAAGTGTTAATTTAAAACCAGTACAAAAAGTGTTAAATTGGGGCGGGTTGAACTTTACATACCCTCCGCCATAGAACTATTGAACAGCGAATGAGTTTTGGAAGTGTGGCTAAACCTTAGGGTATCAAAAAGTAGCGATATGGGAAGATTTGTTACTAAACATGAATCCAAAATACCAAAATTAAAGCGAACTTGATAGGAAAATGCGCCCAAAACCTCAAAAATGCAGACAATTTGGCATAACATTATATGGGAGCTACGCAAACAAAATATTAGGTTGGTGCGTATGAAATGTCGGATTCTTAAGTGATTGTATAAAACTGCATATCTTTCTTCAAAAGTTATTTATTCAAAGTATGCTCCATTCGCTTCAATACACTTCTCCCAAAGAGATTTTAAAGCGTAGATGCCTGCCTTAAAAAATTTGGTCTTTCAAATGAATAAACTCTGATATCGAGTTTTTATACCCTACATAACTATGTTGTCAGGGTATTATAACTTTGTGCAGCCCCAAGAGTTTGTATTGGTTCCTAGATCCACCTTTAAGTATACCGATCACCATATCTCGATTAGCTAGTCGATCTAGACATGTGTGTCTGTCCGTCTGTCCATTATAATTTGTAAACACGATACAGGCCACAGTTATGGACCAATCTTCACGAAATTTTGCATGTGGGATGGGTTCTGGCCAATGAAGACCCCTATTGTTTCTGGTAAAGATCGGTTAATATTTAGGGAATGAAATGGACCAAATACTTAATTTTTGATGGTTTTTCTAGGCGCTCCAGAGGTCGCAGTTATGGTCCGAACATCGTGAAATTTTACATGGTGAATGGGATCGAGCCAAAGATTGAGCATGCCTGTTTTGATAAAGATCAGTCAATATTTAGCGTGTCAAATGGACCCTGACTTTTGTGTGAAAAATTACAAAATTTGGATTCTATGGCGTATATATTTACTCCTAAAGGATATAGACCCGAGTTGATAGTATATCCAAGAGGAGTGCCTGACCTTTAAATTGATACCAATTATATTGCCATATGTTCTCGGATGTGGGAGTTACACTTACATATTTACAGGTGCTTACATATTCAGATATTATTTAGTAACTGATTACCACACTAGAGGGCGGAAATATAACGCTGATCGATTTGAAATTGTTCATGGGGTTACAGTTATGGTCAAGGACAGCGCTTATAATTTTCGTTGATGATCAGATAATAATTTTGGGATGAAGAAGGGCTGTACTGAATATTAGTAATATTCGGAAAATATGTCAGTGTATGGAAGATGTGCTGTTGACCTCTAATCGGGCAAGAGGGTGCAAATGTCGCGAAATATTTCCCAGGCTCGGAATGAACTTCCTTAGAAAGTTAGAACTCCTTCGTAGTTGTGTAGGGTATCGTATGGTCGGCCCCGTCCGACTATACTGCTCCGCTCACTGGTTTTAGATTGTCTTCATTTTCATAGTGTTTGCCCCTTAAAAACAACTCTAAATGCTTGAAAAAATGAAAACCGGTCGGCGAGAGATCCGGTGAATATGGTGGATGCTGCAAAACTTCATATTTCAGTTCTTTCAGTTTCGCAATTGTTTTGCGCGATGCATGCGGCCGAGCATTGTCATGGAGCAGTAGCGGGCCATGCCGATTCACAAGAGATGGGCGTATAAGTTTTAACTTATCGTGCATTTCATCAATGTACTGGCAGTACTTTCATCCTGATAGCAAGTTTCCTCGTGGATACGGCTGTATACGCTTCCACTAGAGCCTTCAGGTCATCATTCTTCACAGACGTTTTAAAAAATATGCTCTACTTACATACTTACTTAGCTGGCTCGAGACAGAACATTTGTTCCATAAGACGAGCTTAAAAAAGATTTCAAGGCGTGTCGGTCCTAGCCGCTGCAGCACGATAGTCGATGTATTTTTCGTGGGTCTTTCCCAGGATTTTGCGCAGTGTGAAAATCTGGTCTGTAGCGTATTTGTCAGGTCTGAAGCCGCATTGATAAGATCCAATAATATCATTGGCCATTGGCGATGGAAAGGAGACTAATTCTTGTATAGTTGGCACATATCGTATTGTCTGCTTGGCTGGGTGGTATATAATACCGTTATCTTTAATTTGTTCTGGGGTGACGAAGATAACCGCTACTATTTGATATCAGAAGCTTTGCAAAATGCTTCTTCCAAATCCTTAACACGCTATCAGTATCAGTTACCAGGTTTCCTTTTTCATCTCCACAAGAGGATGTGCCTGCACCAAAGCCTTCGATTTGGTGTTTTACTCCGGACTTCATTCTGACTCCTGTACATCTCGATTTGCTCACGCTTTTCTTGTTCTTTCTCCTCTTTTTTTGAAAATACGTTTCTCCTTTCTCCCAATGATTCTCTCTAGCATTGCGTGTTGCTACTGTTTGCAGGGTTGCCCTATACGCTGCGTTTTTCGTCTCAGCTGCTGCTACGACACTTCTGATCGTGCCACAGGTTTCTTGATAGTGGTCTTTAGTATCCAAGTGTTGCGTTTGCTGCAGTGTGTAGGGAGTGATGATTTTTTGCCATTGTGTTTCTACATTATTATCGAGACAAGGATTGCCCTCGTGGGATACGCTGAGCGGAGTAGGCTTCTGCTACCTGTTGTGTTTTCAACTTTTCGTGTTGTGTTCGATCCCACCGTCTTAATGTAGCAGAAAGACGAGTGCGAATATTGGCTGCTATAAGGTAATGGTACGAATTGATATTCGCTCCTCGGAAATTTCTTTGATTTGATTTCTCGTTGCTTGGTAGAGAGAAAGCCATGTGGCCTTGTGTATGTCGAGAATCTGATGCTGCTAACTATTTTTTTGCTGTCACGAAGTCAATCAACCTCATGCGTTGTCGGATGCTTCTTCATAGAGGCTAAATTTGCCGACGGTGGGACCAAACAAAATTTCACATCAGATTTTTTGCCTTAAATTCCCCCAGCAAAATGTGCTCACAAATCCCAAAATACCGAAGTTTATATGGGAACTAACTCGCGAAACCATAAATCCGCATATATTTCTTATCAGAATTTCTGCCATACACATATATTTTTCATTTAAATCCTGTACGATGTTGAATAAAAAAAAAAAACAAATATTGAGCTTTAGAGTAATATATCTAAAAATGCTTTTAGCAATATTCAAAATACATTAAAACACACATAAATTACCCGACAAAATGTGCCAATTATTCCAATACATCCGATCATAAACACAATGTTGGCAAAACTGTCATCGTGATAATGTTTCGGGAATTGTTCTGAAAATGACATTTCATATCCAATTGTTATCTATTGGGGGATACAATAAAAATGACAACAAATTATTATTTGTCCAGTTTTATGTTTATTATTGCGTTCGTTGTTCATTCGGTTGATTGGGATTCACAGTTTTTGGGTTATTTTATTTTTATTTCCTAGCCTCTGTTTCGAATAAATATTTATTGTGGTGAATGCGCTCAAATTCCAAGCACACAAAAAAACAAGAAAAATAATTTAAATTTTATGGCCAAAAAATAAACAAATTTAAATCGGCATTGCATTTAGACTTCAGTGAGTGTCGATGTGCGAATAAAAACAAAAAACGCGGCCACAAAGAGACGAATAAATAAAAAAAGGTCGCCAGAGAATGGCAACGATACGAAGCAAATCAGTCTGATGATGATGCTGAGGCTGCTGCTGATGAGCAGTAGAATGGCTATTAAAATAACATATAAACGGCGTGCTGCCAAAAAACAAAGAGAATGAAAATAAAAACAAAGAAGAGACAACCAAACAAAAAAATGCTTTGAATTGTTTTCATATTTGTTTATTCGTGAAATGACGACAACAAAAGCAATCCGCCATCCATATACCGGTGGAAATGTGAGTGCGAATAACGCCAGCAATAACAACGACAACAACAACACCAGCAACAACAATTTAATGCTGATGGAAGAAAACATTAAGCTGGAATGTTTATTTTGTAGTAAATTCTCTCTGTGTGTTGTTTATATTTGCTACCGTTTTGTTTGGATGCTCTAGCATTACCTACCGACCTACCTCCCTCAACCTCATCCGTGATAATTCACACTGTATCAGTCACGGTGAACATCCATGTACTCACGGTGTGTGTTTGTGTTTTTTTTTGTAAACAAATAAATAATTGCGCCTATACATTATCACTCCTCCGCTCGGCTTCGCCAACAACTCTGTGTCTCTGACAATATTCCACTCAAAGTACAAAATCCTGATTCCGTAGCATCATTGAAAATTTATGAATGCCAATTTCCATACTGTTCGGTATTGGGTTTGTTGTTTTTATATTACAACAGTTGATGAGTTGAATGTGTGTGGAAAAAGGGATTATATTCGGATTTTGTATTTACGTCCAGTGTCTGACAATATTTGGTTTGTGTGTATACAAATTGACAACAATAGTCATCCCATACTCATGTGGATAGGCATTAAAAATTCATTAAATTAAATATCAGCGATGGTCGAAACAATAATTGGTCCGATAGAACAATTTTCCGACAAAAAATTAAGGGTCCAAAAAATTAAAAAAAGACATTTCGCATTACATGTGACCTTTTCATCTACAAATGATTAATTTCCCGATTATATGTAATACCGTTCGAGGGATTTCAAAAATCGATTGAAACAAGATCACGATGTTGCGATTTGGTGGCGAAAAATTCAAAAATTTGCTCTACACTTCTTTTTATATTGGGCCATGTTTTGGAGAACCCCCCAAAGAAGGAAACATATCAAAGGCTTAAGAAGGCATTCTTGAGCTAATTTATGATCACTACTGGAAAAGAGAACTGCTACAGGACACTTTTCTTGCTGGGTGTTTCTCCCTCGCTGTTGTTTTGGTCCTCTATTCGACTAAAGTCGATTGAATCATACACTACTTTATTAGCAGGTAGTCGCCAGATTCCATATACTCCTTGTTGTGACCATAAGCCCAAGCAGGACCTAAGGATTCGCCTCTTCCAAATGCGCCGCCTCTCCATTTGGTGGGAGGAGATCCCAAACCAAATAGGGAAGGCATACCCAATTAGTGGTCTTATTACTTGTTTTTAGATAAGCAGCCTAACTTTAACGGAAAGCCCACCAGTTGTTTTGACAGCACGCTGGTAATACCAAAATACTCTTTTGACTTTCCTGAGAAGGTAGTCAATATGCCTAACAAACTCAAATTTACTATTTAAGATAACTCCAAGATATTTAATTTTATTCTGTTCGGTGTTTCTTATTGTTTCCCTCCAATAGAAGGTGTAGGTTGATACTGCCTGGTACTGCGGTATAAATATTTCTTCATGCTTTTGAAGGTTATTGCCTTACACTTATCGACATTTAGATGCATTTCCAAGTTTGGAAGTTTTCCAATATGCATTTAGTCTGTCATTAGTATTCCCTGCATGAGCTCCAGCTGCAGCGACAAATATATTGACTGCATATGCAAGGAGTAATTGCGCTTCGGTCGCATGCGTTACATCACTAATAAAAATGTTGAAAAGAACTGGTCCAAGGAGAGACCATTGTGGAACCCCGGCATTGACTGCCCTTTCTGACGAAAGTTTTTCCTCAACTTTTACCTTAAAGTTCTGTCAGCTAGAAAACTAGAGACAAGCCTACATATATTAAAATCAAAGCCCAGCCTATATGATTGCGCTTTGCCAAACATTATCAAATGCCTTGCAAAATCCAAACTAACATCGATGGTTAGGCCCATTCGACATGGAAAAGTGTTCTTCAAGAATAGCGTTTGCCGATAAATGCATTGAAGTTGGAGAACACAGGTAATGATGCCAGGCTTACGGAATGAATACCTGATGTACGGTATTTACATTAGAACTTTTTGCCGGGTTAACCTCCTCCATGAGGATTTATGTGAATGGAATTGACAATTTAGATCTACTGGATTTTATAAATCCGGTATAATGTAAAAGTACTGTTAGTTTATAAAAATATTCTTAATTACTTTCGGGTTGACATTTTATTAAAGAAAATACAATATAGTCCAACGACCCTCAAACTGACATTTTCCTATAGAAAATGTTCACAGTTCTCCCTTAGGACTGAAATTTTTTCAAAGTCTCTGGGAGAAATATTCTTTGTAATTATTTCTGTGGAAGCATTTTTTGTCTAACCATTGGACTGCATATCCCACCCTAATGTAACAGCATCATCTGACTTTCGAAATAACAATAGTATAACAACAAAATGTGCCATAATCGTTGATTTTTGTTGTTGTTTCATTTTTTCTCTCCCTCTCTTTCAATGCCCAATTGTAAATAATACAAAATCACAAGTAATGCGACAAAGTGATTGTTACAATCAGAATAAAAAAGAGAACACCATGGAATTACACATAAAAGGATTACTCTTTGGAATAGTTGATGGGATACTCATGACTTCAAATGGGTTTCGGAAGGATTCCGATCAAAATAGTTTCAATAACCATTTGGGCAAACTGTAAAAGGACAATCAGCACAAAAACTAAAAAAACAACAACCGTAACAATTGATTTAAATCTATTAAGGCTATAGAAAAGAGAGGAAAGGGCCACATCGATTTACATATTCGTTTAGATAATTCAGCTTAGTTGAATTTTTTTTTTATTGCAGACAACAAATGTCGAATTAAAGAAATTTTGAAATATTCAAAAGGCTTTTTACATAAATTACAGCAATTTCGAAAAAAGGATAGGCAGAAAATGTGTATGTTAAAGAAATTTCTTGTTAGTATTGTAGAGATCTTGGGAGATACATGGACTGGAACATCATGCCCAAAGAGAGACCAAAGATCTTGGATAGGTGGATAATCAGTTTCTCATTTGTGTTTCCCCTTCTTTATATATCAACAAAATGAATTCAAAAATAAATTTATTCTAATGAATGGAATTGTTTCTATTATTTCTTTTTATTGCTTTATTTTCACTTTTCACTTTGTGGGTTTATCATTGATAATTCGTAGAATTGTCTTACGCTCAACACAGACACATACTTATATTAATCTTTGGCATTAATTGTAAATTCTACAAGAAATGGAAGTGCTATTGGTGGCCATCACATCACACGTCTTGTCGATATTATGTCTTCATTTTTTACTCAGATGCTTCCTTTTCATTACTTACCATCTTGCCGCCGACATTGGTGACAATGTTCTTGGGGTTATCTTCATCATCATCACCACACTCTGCTCTTTCTCTCTCATCGTCATCATCATCGTCGTTTCTCCACTGGAATGCTGTCTGTGTGGAGGTTGGCCTTTGATGGAATTAAATCTGGGGTCCACTTGAGTTTAATGAGTGAATTTGTGACTGTAATGTGCCATCGTCGTCGTCATCATCAACCTCATCACGATGCCGACAATGAATGAATATTTGAGATTAGATGAATTTTGATTAAAAGAAGTACTGTACTGCCTTTTATGAGTACCTCGAAACGTGTACGACGACGACAGCCAACGCCACATTCATGCTGTCATTTAAACTTTTAAATAATTTCTCAATTATTCTCAAGTGAGGAATTATCCAAATGTTTTTATTACAATCATGGGATCCATAAATAAAATATTTTAATGGACTTGATTTGTGACTGATGTTGACGAGAATGTTTGCAGCGAATGGTCAAGTAACTTGAGATCGAAGTTTTTTCTTCTGACCTAAGATGTTAATGTTAATCCAGAAAATAACATTGGGTCACTTTGAGAAACCAAATATATCTAGCACTATTTCAGAAATATTTAAGGTTCTGGGAGCAATCCTAGATATGGAATAATGAAATGATAATATACTTGGTCTCTTGGTTATTCTATACGGAAACAGTAGCTTTTAAATGTGACTTTAATCCAAAAATGGGACACTAGATCTCCAAAAGAGACTTGTACACCGAACCTAATCTCAAACTCCTATCCAGAGTCGGAGGACTTGCATTCTTGTTACACTATTCTGTACAATATAGACCTATCATTTGAGCAAAGTGGAGGTGCTAAATGTTTATATACATCGCGTTATTTACCGGATATTAGTCCGTTTTTAGAGGGTACTAGGGGATTTTAATGCCCACCATAAGTTGTGGCATTCCGTCCAAGGCGAAACCTGAAGACCCAAGGGCGCGAGAACTTACCATTGAAATCGACAGGCTAGAATGCGGACACAAAAGAAAAAAGTGACTAGACCACCGAAGCAATGCTACATTGTCACTGGAACAAGTAAATTGTGGGCAACGGTTTTAGTCACTCTCGTATAAGAAATGATGACAGGACGGCTGTTACATTTAACGACGTAATTATGTCATACCCGAAGAGTTGCGCGTGTTATTTTAACCGGCAATTTAATGTGCACCTCGAGAGTGACATAGCGAAAGGAGTGTTATGCCACGTAATAAGGGCAATTCGAGCCGAAGAGGTACCAACACAATTTACGAAGGAGGAAGTTGCAGTCATCCGAAGTTTTGGGACCGGACAGAATATCCATGATCCATGCAGCTGGATAAACACAGAGTTGAGTACTTAACTCATCTTGTCGTTAACCACCCACATAGTTCCTGAGGCCTGAAAAATAGTCAGGTTCACTTGAAGCGCCAGCAGCAAAGTCACTTGAAGCGCTATTCCTTCCATAGCTGAGAAGCAGTTTTCCACAACAACAGCATTAGACACCATTTCCATACATAAGTAGAGGACTTAACCAGAACAGGCCGAGCTGTTTAAGGACATAGAAATCTCCGACCGTGTTTGAAACGTTGGATAATCAACTGTAACTGTGGGCGCCAGTCGTATGTGGAATTCAGAAACAGGAAGTCCAAACCCCGTGACCAATGTGTGGTCATATATCCGGAATTGTTTAACCTTTTAAAGATTTTCTGAAATTCCACAAACACCAGACGGCATAGAGATCGTAATGCATGCGCACGATTGTAAGATCATGGCGTCAGGTCCCATTATTGATGACATTTGTGAGAGGTTAAACTTCTATATAGCTGAACTTGTGAACTTGGGGCGCTGACAAAAAAACCTTGTTGGTTTGCGAATGTGAATGATACGCAGTGGAAGAATATTCAGATCTGCCAGAATGCTATCTTGAGAACTCCAACAAGTTGTATTCTCATGACCCCAGTGGACTGCCTTGATGAAGATCTTACCCTCCATCGTCGCAACTATATGTTGTCAATGCAGTACTATCATAGCCTTATGGACAGAACTATCCCGTCAAGGCCTGCCACGAGAGATCTTCATGATCTAGAGAGAGGGATCCAAAGATATAAGCATGAAAAACAATCAACAAGCTGGTCTGCATGGCATTCACACAGGCAAAGTCACTCAGGCAGTATAGTAATATCGTGTGAATACCATAATCAAAGACTATCGATCGTCTTAGCGCAACTATGATCAGGATGGTGCAACCGCCTCAATTCCTGTTGGTCAAGAAGTGGACTAGGACCACACGGCACGTTGCACCTCTTCAACTTGCCAGCTAAGCCGACTCATATATCACCGTATTCCCATAGAAGTGCTTTGTTTTCGCCTAACATTAGCTTTACTACTACTTCCAAGTATATTGAAATTCGATTCGTTTGTAAACGAAACTTGTTTCCAGAAGTCAATAGGCTTAACAATATATTTTTTAAGCGAGTTGCAATCGAAGCTTCCGATTTTTTCGCTTATAATGTTTTTTTTTGAGGTGTTTAATTCACACAAAATTTTACACATATCAATATCACTATTCTTCAAAATTTCCCTTCAATTAATACATTTATTTCAAAATATATTAATAATATATTCCCACCAAAGTGAATGAGAATTACTTTATGGTGCCTGAAATCCAATGTTTATAATTCAAAGGGAGTATTTTAGTTTCAAAAACAACAATTAATTTATACAGACATTGTTAAACGATAACAAAGGATTCCAACATATTGTGTTTAAATATAAACATTAAACAATGTGAATGTCTTTTTAAAGAACCTCAACAAGGCCTTCAATTTCCCCCCAATGAATCTTTAAAGTTTTACTTTAAAATAAATGTTTAAAAAAAGACAACATTCTTACAACTTCGTAATGGCGAACTAAAACAAAAGCAAACTGAAAAAAAAAATTAAAACATAAAACCAGACTTCTTATAAATTATATTTCTTTTTTTCGTTGGTTTGTTGTTAATACTAAAGTGAGCATAAATATCAAATTACGGATACAGGTTTGGCCGATACGAAGCAAACTTAACAAAAAAAAAAAAAAAAAAAAAAAAAAAGTATACAAAAATGCCATGTCTGGACTCTGCTAACAAATCCATACTAACTGGTTCTTAACAAGATCAACAAGGATATTGTTGATGGCCGTTGTCTGCGTTTGTTGTAATTCTTTGCGCGGCTATAGAACACCTTTCCAAAGGTGGACCACTTCGTCGAGACAGTCTATCTTTTGGCATATGGAAACACCAGTAGTAGCAACAACTTGAGCCAAAACAAGAAACCACAAAGAGCAGACAGAATGAAGCAGAAGTATGACAAAAAAATACACGAAAAACAAAAGCAAAGGGAATAATAAAATAAAAAGCACAACGACAACAACCAGAATATATTACAACAAGTTTTCCTTTTTAAGTCAAATCATGATGACCAGAGCAGACCAGACCGGCCAGACTTATTCTTTAATTCTGATGTTCTGTTTCCTGTAGCCACAAATGTAGAAATCCCACCCGAAATGACCACTCTAAAAACAATTTCCATTTTGTTGTTGATGTTTGTTGGCAGTGGCGGTGATGATGACCGTCGACATTGTGAAGCTTGTACAGGAAGAAATATTTGGCTTCTTGAAAATTGTTGCAGGGTTAGGGTGATGAAGAAATCTAGAAATATAATCGGTAGGACTCTTTAAACAAATTTTAAAAATGTTGGCTTTTTAAAGTTTTGCTAAACAGTTAAAGACGTAGTAAGGATGTTAAAACTGCTGTTAATTGCTGAGATATGCATATTTGTTGATGTGAAGAGCTTTGGACGAGTTAATACCCTGCATAAGTCCAATGTAAATCGAGTGGTTTGATGGATATTAAAATCGTTCCGAAATTTAATACATTTCTTTGAGAATATATTTTTCATCCTTGCCGGAATATATTTTACTGGGGACTGAGAAGGTGTTTGTATCACTTTTGGACAATCCACATTTATCAGCACTACATTTCAAATTATCTTTTAGAATGTTTAAATAATAAATATTATCCATAATTCCTTTTATTGGACAGCAGATCGAATTATAATGAGTATTTTCGCTATTTCCCGTTGAGATGTTCCTAGTTCAGAATGGTGAAGATATCCCAGAACTAGCTAGAGATATATTGTATAGCACCTAGCCAAGATGAGGTCTGAAGCCAATGGCCAATGACATTATTGGATCATACCAATGCGGCTTCAGATCTGGCATGTCCACTATAGACCAGATTTTCACTCTGCGATAAGTCCTGGAAAAGACCCACTAAAAACACATCGAAACTTTCCACCTATTCGTCGACTATAAAGCCGCATTCGCAAACCGTTCAGAGGTGTTTGAAGACATGTCTGCGTTCGGCATTCTTCCAAAATTAAAGTCGGATTGTTTTGATACCAAACGAGGATTTATTTTGGTTTGTCGTGTGACCTGTTTTTTTTGGTATTTCAGTTTTGTGAAAAGAAATAGCACTCTGTACACCAAACAGCAGATGTAACTCGCCTACGTCGATGACATCGACATAATGGGGTCGAACATTGCGAGCGGTACGAACGAATTGATAAAGAGTCTGCCAAAATGGGACTGGCAGTAAATGACTAGAAGAGCAAGCAGATCTAGTAGACTCTGACCAACTGTGGAAGTTGACAAAGTACAGCTTCGATGTAGTCAACATTTTTTATAAATAAAACTAATAACATCAGATTTGAAATCCGCAGAAGAATAGTGTTGGTCAACAGATGCTACTATGGTCTGAGTAAGCAATTCGAAAACAATGTCACCTCTCGCCTGACCAAACTCACACTCCGCAAGACGCTGATACTACCCGTGCTGGTGTATGGATCTGAGGCATGTGTTTGAGAGAAAAATTCTCCAAAGGATCTATGGGCATACGGTGAATATCGCCGTAGAATGAACCATGATCTGTACCATCTATTCTCGATTAGGTCATGTGGAAGACAACATTTCGAAAAACGGTCTTTTACATTGGAAGAGCTGTACACAAGACCGACGCGCCTGAAAATGATTTTTAAACTCCTCTTATGGAACAAATGTTCTGTCTCAAGCCAGCTATGTAAGTAAACCATACAACGAGTTGAAGATACTTTTGATTTCGGAATCATTTTTTTACTACATTCCCTCTTAAAGCACAAGAGCAAACCATAACCTCCTCTCTCTATGCTGGTGGTTACGTATAAAACAACACACAACAAAATGTAACAACCTAAGCGAAGTGAGGAGGACAACAAAAACGAGCAAAATACGCCAAAAGCATGAAATTCAGAGTGCGACAGTCAGTAGTGGATTTATTGTAAACAACAACTGAGGCGGGCTAGCGAGCGAGTGAGTGGTGGCATGAAATCCGAAGAGAAATCAAGCATATGTGTGTTGTCTGGTGTCGTCTACAACAAACCTAACCCAAAGCCAAAACAAGCCAAAATGATAACAACAAAATGGAAAACACGTTTTTCAACTACTGCCAATCAGCCAGTGTTGTTGTTCTACCCGCCCAAACAGAACAGAAAAGTAAGACCAAGTAAAATAAAAACAAATGACAAAAACACAGAAAAAAACGCCAACAAACAAATGAACCAGTGCGGCACTAACCAACCCTAATCAAGCATTCAACCGGCCGGCAATCCGACAACCATATTCGAATATTGCACAATTCCGTCGTGATGCCGCGCAGTAGCTGTGAACTGACTGAATGTTTATCCACCACATTCGTTTGGCATTACTAAACAAAGCGTTGCCATCCTTTGGCACCCGCCCAAATCCTTGTTGACAACGAT
>NW_026873097.1:0-14216 GCF_032173495.1 Musca vetustissima | reverse complement strand
AAATGTACTGTCAGAATATACACACCATATGTACTGTCAGAATATACACACCATATTCCGAAAAACAAACCTTCGCCTAACGGATTTTCTCGATTTTCATTGCAAGTCTCAGTGACAGTGGGGACTCTGGGTAGAAAACGCCATATTGCGCAAAAACTAAAATGGATGCAGTATGGAGACCCACATCAATTGAAAGGTCTCGAAATGTACTTTCAGAATATACACACCTTATACCGAAGAAAAAACTTTGCTAAACGGATTTTCTCGATTTTCCAGTGACAATGGGGACTCTGTGTAGAAAACGCCATATTGCGCAAAAACTAAAATGGATGCAGTATTGATACGCACATCAATTGAACAAACTTTGCCTAACGGACTTTCTCTATTTTCCTTGCAAGTCTCAGTGACAGTGGGGACTCTGTGTAGAAAACGCCATATTGCGCAAAAACTAAAATGGATGCAGTATTGATACCCACATCAATTGAAAGGTCTCGAAATGTACTTTCAGAATATACGCACCATATGCCGGAAAACAAACCTTCGCCTAACGGATTTTCTCGATTTTGGTTGCAAGTCTCAGTGACAGTGGGGACTCTGGGTAGAAAACGCCATATTGCGCAAAAACTAAAATGGATGCAGTATGGAGACCCACATCAATTGAAAGGTCTCGAAACGTACTTTCAGAATATATACACCTTATACCGAAGAAAAAACTTTGCTAAACGGATTTTCTCGATTTTCCAGTGACAATGGGGAGTCTGTGTAGAAAACGCCATGTAGTGGAAAAAAGTGGGGACTCTGTGTAGAAAACGCCATATTGCGCAAAAACTAAAATGGATGCAGTATGGAGACCCACATCAATTGAAAGGTCTCGAAATGTACTTTCAGTATATATACACCTTATACCGAAGAAAAAACTTTGCTAAACGGATTTTCTCGATTTTCCAGTGACAATGGGGAGTCTGTGTAGAAAACGCCATGTTGTGGAAAAAAGTGGGGACTCTGTGTAGAAAACGCCATATTGCGCAAAAACTAAAATGGATGCAGTATTGATACGCACATCAATTGAAAGGTCTCGAAATGTACTTTCAGAATATACACACCATATGCCGAAGAAAAAACTTTGCTAAACGGATTTTCTCGATTTTCCAGTGACAATGGGGAGTCTGTGTAGAAAACGCCATGTTGGGGAAAAAAGTGGGGACTCTGTGTAGAAAACGCCAGATTGCGCAAAAACTAAAATGGATGCAGTATGGAGACCCACATCAATTGAAAGGTCTCGAAATGTACTTTCAGAATATACACACCTTATACCGAAGAAAAAACTTTGCTAAACGGATTTTCTCGATTTTCCAGTGACAATGGGGAGTCTGTGTAGAAAACGCCATATTGCGCAAAAACTAAAATGGATGCAGTATTGATACGCACATCAATTGAACAAACTTTGCCTAACGGACTTTCTCGATTTTCCTTGCAAGTCTCAGTGACAGTGGGGACTCTGTGTAGAAAACGCCATATTGCGCAAAAACTAAAATGGATGCAGTATTGATACCCACATCAATTGAAAGGTCTCGAAATGTACTTTCAGAATATACGCACCATATGCCGGAAAACAAACCTTCGCCTAACGGATTTTCTCGATTTTGGTTGCAAGTCTCAGTGACAGTGGGGACTCTGGGTAGAAAACGCCATATTGCGCAAAAACTAAAATGGATGCAGTATGGAGACCCACATCAATTGAAAGGTCTCGAAACGTACTTTCAGAATATATACACCTTATACCGAAGAAAAAACTTTGCTAAACGGATTTTCTCGATTTTCCAGTGACAATGGGGAGTCTGTGTAGAAAACGCCATGTAGTGGAAAAAAGTGGGGACTCTGTGTAGAAAACGCCATATTGCGCAAAAACTAAAATGGATGCAGTATGGAGACCCACATCAATTGAAAGGTCTCGAAATGTACTTTCAGTATATATACACCTTATACCGAAGAAAAAACTTTGCTAAACGGATTTTCTCGATTTTCCAGTGACAATGGGGAGTCTGTGTAGAAAACGCCATGTTGTGGAAAAAAGTGGGGACTCTGTGTAGAAAACGCCATATTGCGCAAAAACTAAAATGGATGCAGTATTGATACGCACATCAATTGAAAGGTCTCGAAATGTACTTTCAGAATATACACACCATATGCCGGAAAACAAACCTTCGCCTAACGGATTTTCTCGATTTTGGTTGCAAGTCTCAGTGACAGTGGGGACTCTGGGTAGAAAACGCCATATTGCGCAAAAACTAAAATGGATGCAGTATGGAGACCCACATCAATTGAAAGGTCTCAAAATGTACTGTCAGAATATACACACCATATTCCGAAAAACAAACCTTCGCCTAACGGATTTTCTCGATTTTCATTGCAAGTCTCAGTGACAGTGGGGACTCTGGGTAGAAAACGCCATATTGCGCAAAAACTAATATGGATGCAGTATTGATACGCACATCAATTGAAAGGTCTCGAAATGTACTTTCAGAATATACACACCATATGCCGGAAAACAAACCTTCGCCTAACGGATTTTCTCGATTTTGGTTGCAAGTCTCAGTGACAGTGGGGACTCTGGGTAGAAAACGCCATATTGCGCAAAAACTAAAATGGATGCAGTATTGATACGCACATCAATTGAAAGGTCTCGAAATGTACTTTCAGAATATACACACCATATGCCGAAAAACAAACCTTCGCCTCAGTGACAGTGGGGACTCTGTGTAGAAAACGCCATATTGCGCAAAAACTAAAATGGATGCAGTATTGATACCCACATCAATTGAAAGGTCTCGAAATGTACTTTCAGAATATACGCACCATATGCCGGAAAACAAACCTTCGCCTAACGGATTTTCTCGATTTTGGTTGCAAGTCTCAGTGACAGTGGGGACTCTGGGTAGAAAACGCCATATTGCGCAAAAACTAAAATGGATGCAGTATGGAGACCCACATCAATTGAAAGGTCTCGAAACGTACTTTCAGAATATATACACCTTATACCGAAGAAAAAACTTTGCTAAACGGATTTTCTCGATTTTCCAGTGACAATGGGGAGTCTGTGTAGAAAACGCCATGTAGTGGAAAAAAGTGGGGACTCTGTGTAGAAAACGCCATATTGCGCAAAAACTAAAATGGATGCAGTATGGAGACCCACATCAATTGAAAGGTCTCGAAATGTACTTTCAGTATATATACACCTTATACCGAAGAAAAAACTTTGCTAAACGGATTTTCTCGATTTTCCAGTGACAATGGGGAGTCTGTGTAGAAAACGCCATGTTGTGGAAAAAAGTGGGGACTCTGTGTAGAAAACGCCATATTGCGCAAAAACTAAAATGGATGCAGTATTGATACGCACATCAATTGAAAGGTCTCGAAATGTACTTTCAGAATATACACACCATATGCCGGAAAACAAACCTTCGCCTAACGGATTTTCTCGATTTTGGTTGCAAGTCTCAGTGACAGTGGGGACTATGGGTAGAAAACGCCATATTGCGCAAAAACTAAAATGGATGCAGTATGGAGACCCACATCAATTGAAAGGTCTCAAAATGTACTGTCAGAATATACACACCATATTCCGAAAAACAAACCTTCGATTAACGGATTTTCTCGATTTTCATTGCAAGTCTCAGTGACAGTGGGGACTCTGGGTAGAAAACGCCATATTGCGAAATGTACTTTCATAATATACGATTTTGGTTGCAAGTCTCAGTGACAGTGGGGACTCTGGGTAGAAAACGCCATATTGCGCAAAAACTAAAATGGATGCAGTATTGATACGCACATCAATTGAAAGGTCTCGAAATGTACTTTCAGAATATACACACCATATGCCGAAAAACAAACCTTCGCCTAACGGATTTTAGCGATTTTGGTTGCAAGTCTCAGTGACAGTGGGGACTCTGTGTAGAAAACGCCATATTGCGCAAAAACTAAAATGGATGCAGTATGGAGACCCACATCAATTGAAAGGTCTCGAAATGTACTTTCAGAATATACACACCTTATACCGAAGAAAAAACTTTGCTAAACGGATTTTCTCGATTTTCCAGTGACAATGGGGAGTCTGTGTAGAAAACGCCATGTTGTGGAAAAAAGTGGGGACTCTGTGTAGAAAACGCCATATTGCGCAAAAACTAAAATAGATGCAGTATTGATACGCACATCAATTGAAAGGTCTCGAAATGTACTTTCAGAATATATACACCCTATGCCGAAAAACAAACTTTGCCTAACGGACTTTCTCGATTTTCCTTGCAAGTCTCAGTGACAGTGGGGACTCTGTGTAGAAAACGCCATATTGCGCAAAAACTAAAATGGATGCAGTATTGATACCCACATCAATTGAAAGGTCTCGAAATGTACTTTCAGAATATACGCACCATATGCCGGAAAACAAACCTTTGCCTAACGGATTTTCTCGATTTTGGTTGCAAGTCTCAGTGACAGTGGGGACTCTGGGTAGAAAACGCCATATTGCGCAAAAACTAAAATGGATGCAGTATTGATACCCACATCAATTGAAAGGTCTCGAAACGTACTTTCAGAATATATACACCTTATACCGAAGAAAAAACTTTGCTAAACGGATTTTCTCGATTTTCCAGTGACAATGGGGAGTCTGTGTAGAAAACGCCATGTTGTGGAAAAAAGTGGGGACTCTGTGTAGAAAACGCCATATTGCGCAAAAACTAAAATGGATGCAGTATTGATACGAAAATCAATTGAAAGGTCTCGAAATGTACAGAATATATACACCCTATGCCGAAAAACAAACTTTCGCCTAACGGACTTTCTCGATTTTCCTTGCAAGTCTCAGTGACAGTGGGGACTCTGTGTAGAAAACGCCATATTGCGCAAAAACTAAAATGGATGCAGTATGGAGACCCACATCAATTGAAAGGTCTCGAAATGTACTTTCAGAATATATACACCTTATACCGAAGAAAAAACTTTGCTAAACGGATTTTCTCGATTTTCCAGTGACAATGGGGAGTCTGTGTAGAAAACGCCATGTTGTGGAAAAAAGTGGGGACTCTGTGTAGAAAACGCCATATTGCGCAAAAACTAAAATGGATGCAGTATTGATACGCACATCAATTGAAAGGTCTCGAAATGTACTTTCAGAATATACACACCATATGCCGGAAAACAAACCTTCGCCTAACGGATTTTCTCGATTTTCCTTGCAAGTCTCAGTGACAGTGGGGACTCTGTGTAGAAAACGCCATATTGCGCAAAAACTAAAATGGATGCAGTATGGAGACCCACATCAATTGAAAGGTCTCAAAATGTACTGTCAGAATATACACACCATATTCCGAAAAACAAACCTTCGCCTAACGGATTTTCTCGATTTTCATTGCAAGTCTCAGTGACAGTGGGGACTCTGGGTAGAAAACGCCATATTGCGCAAAAACTAAAATGGATGCAGTATGGAGACCCACATCAATTGAAAGGTCTCAAAATGTACTGTCAGAATATACACACCATATTCCGAAAAACAAACCTTCGCCTAACGGATTTTCTCGATTTTCATTGCAAGTCTCAGTGACAGTGGGGACTCTGGGTAGAAAACGCCATATTGCGCAAAAACTAAAATGGATGCAGTATGGAGACCCACATCAATTGAAAGGTCTCGAAATGTACTTTCAGAATATATACACCTTATACCGGATTTTCGGATTTCGGATTTTCTCGATTTTCCAGTGACAATGGGGAGTCTGTGTAGAAAACGCCATGTTGTGAAAAAAGTGGGGACTCTGTGTAGAAAACGCCATATTGCGCAAAAACTAAAATGGATGCAGTATGGAGACCCACATCAATTGAAATGTACTGTCAGAATATACACACCATATTCCGAAAAACAAACCTTCGCCAAACGGATTTTCTCGATTTTCCAGTGACAATGGGGAGTCTGTGTAGAAAACGCCATGTTGGGGAAAAAAGTGGGGACTCTGTGTAGAAAACGCCATATTGCGCAAAAACTAAAATGGATGCAGTATTGATACCCACATCAATTGAAAGGTCTCGAAATGTTCTTTCAGAATATATACACCATATGCCGAAAAACAAACCTTCGCCTAACGGATTTTCTCGATTTTCCAGTGACAATGAGAAAACGCCATATTGCGCAAAAACTAAAATGGATGCAGTATGGATACCCACATCAATTGAAAGGTCTCAAAATGTACTGTCAGAATATACACACCATATTCCGAAAAACAAACCTTCGCCTAACGGATTTTCTCGATTTCCATTGCAAGTCTCAGTGACAGTGGGGACTCTGAGTAGAAAACGCCATATTGCGCAAAAACTAAAATGGATGCAGTATTGATACCCACATCAATTGAAAGGTCTCGAAATGTACTTTCAGAATATACACACCATATGCCGGAAAACAAACCTTCGCCTAACGGATTTTCTCGATTTTAGTTGCAAGTCTCAGTGACAGTGGGGACTCTGGGTAGAAAACGCCATATTGCGCAAAAACTAAAATGGATGCAGTATTGATACGCACATCAATTGAAAGGTCTCGAAATGTACTTTCAGAATATACACACCATATGCCGAAAAACAAACCTTCGCCTAACGGATTTTAGCGATTTTGGTTGCAAGTCTCAGTGACAGTGGGGACTCTGTGTAGAAAACGCCATATTGCGCAAAAACTAAAATGGATGCAGTATGGAGACCCACATCAATTGAAAGGTCTCGAAATGTACTTTCAGAATATACACACCTTATACCGAAGAAAAAACTTTGCTAAACGGATTTTCTCGATTTTCCAGTGACAATGGGGAGTCTGTGTAGAAAACGCCATGTTGTGGAAAAAAGTGGGGACTCTGTGTAGAAAACGCCATATTGCGCAAAAACTAAAATAGATGCAGTATTGATACGCACATCAATTGAAAGGTCTCGAAATGTACTTTCAGAATATATACACCCTATGCCGAAAAACAAACTTTGCCTAACGGACTTTCTCGATTTTCCTTGCAAGTCTCAGTGACAGTGGGGACTCTGTGTAGAAAACGCCATATTGCGCAAAAACTAAAATGGATGCAGTATTGATACCCACATCAATTGAAAGGTCTCGAAATGTACTTTCAGAATATACGCACCATATGCCGGAAAACAAACCTTTGCCTAACGGATTTTCTCGATTTTGGTTGCAAGTCTCAGTGACAGTGGGGACTCTGGGTAGAAAACGCCATATTGCGCAAAAACTAAAATGGATGCAGTATTGATACCCACATCAATTGAAAGGTCTCGAAACGTACTTTCAGAATATATACACCTTATACCGAAGAAAAAACTTTGCTAAACGGATTTTCTCGATTTTCCAGTGACAATGGGGAGTCTGTGTAGAAAACGCCATGTTGTGGAAAAAAGTGGGGACTCTGTGTAGAAAACGCCATATTGCGCAAAAACTAAAATGGATGCAGTATTGAGACCCACATCAATTGAAAGGTCTCGAAATGTACTTTCAGAATATATACACCATATGCCGAAAACAAACCTTCGCCTAACGGATTTTCTCGATTTTGGTAGAAGTCTCAGTGACAGTGGGGATATGCCGAAAACAAACCTTCGCCTAACGGATTTTCTGGATTTTGGTTGCAAGTCTCAGTGACAGTGGGGACTCTGGGTAGAAAACGCCATATTGCGCAAAAACTAAAATGGATGCAGTATTGATACGCACATCAATTGAAAGGTCTCGAAATGTACTTTCAGAATATACACACCATATGCCGAAAAACAAACCTTCGCCTAACGGATTTTAGCGATTTTGGTTGCAAGTCTCAGTGACAGTGGGGACTCTGTGTAGAAAACGCCATATTGCGCAAAAACTAAAATGGATGCAGTATGGAGACCCACATCAATTGAAAGGTCTCGAAATGTACTTTCAGAATATACACACCTTATACCGAAGAAAAAACTTTGCTAAACGGATTTTCTCGATTTTCCAGTGACAATGGGGAGTCTGTGTAGAAAACGCCATGTTGTGGAAAAAAGTGGGGACTCTGTGTAGAAAACGCCATATTGCGCAAAAACTAAAATAGATGCAGTATTGATACGCACATCAATTGAAAGGTCTCGAAATGTACTTTCAGAATATATACACCCTATGCCGAAAAACAAACTTTGCCTAACGGACTTTCTCGATTTTCCTTGCAAGTCTCAGTGACAGTGGGGACTCTGTGTAGAAAACGCCATATTGCGCAAAAACTAAAATGGATGCAGTATTGATACCCACATCAATTGAAAGGTCTCGAAATGTACTTTCAGAATATACGCACCATATGCCGGAAAACAAACCTTTGCCTAACGGATTTTCTCGATTTTGGTTGCAAGTCTCAGTGACAGTGGGGACTCTGGGTAGAAAACGCCATATTGCGCAAAAACTACTTTCAGAATATATACACCTTATACCGAAGAAAAAACTTTGCTAAACGGATTTTCTCGATTTTCCAGTGACAATGGGGAGTCTGTGTAGAAAACGCCATGTTGTGGAAAAAAGTGGGGACTCTGTGTAGAAAACGCCATATTGCGCAAAAACTAAAATGGATGCAGTATGGAGACCCACATCAATTGAAAGGTCTCGAAATGTACTTTCAGAATATATACACCCTATGCCGAAAAACAAACTTTCGCCTAACGGACTTTCTCGATTTTCCTTGCAAGTCTCAGTGACAGTGGGGACTCTGTGTAGAAAACGCCATATTGCGCAAAAACTAAAATGGATGCAGTATGGAGACCCACATCAATTGAAAGGTCTCGAAATGTACTTTCAGAATATATACACCTTATACCGAAGAAAAAACTTTGCTAAACGGATTTTCTCGATTTTCCAGTGACAATGGGGAGTCTGTGTAGAAAACGCCATGTTGTGGAAAAAAGTGGGGACTCTGTGTAGAAAACGCCATATTGCGCAAAAACTAAAATGGATGCAGTATTGATACGCACATCAATTGAAAGGTCTCGAAATGTACTTTCAGAATATACACACCATATGCCGGAAAACAAACCTTCGCCTAACGGATTTTCTCGATTTTGGTTGCAAGTCTCAGTGACAGTGGGGACTATGGGTAGAAAACGCCATATTGCGCAAAAACTAAAATGGATGCAGTATGGAGACCCACATCAATTGAAAGGTCTCAAAATGTACTGTCAGAATATACACACCATATTCCGAAAAACAAACCTTCGCCTAACGGATTTTCTCGATTTTCATTGCAAGTCTCAGTGACAGTGGGGACTCTGGGTAGAAAACGCCATATTGCGCAAAAACTAAAATGGATGCAGTATGGAGACCCACATCAATTGAAAGGTCTCAAATGTACTGTCAGAATATACACACCATATTCCGAAAAACAAACCTTCGCCTAACGGATTTTCTCGATTTTCATTGCAAGTCTCAGTGACAGTGGGGACTCTGGGTAGAAAACGCCATATTGCGCAAAAACTAAAATGGATGCAGTATGGAGACCCACATCAATTGAAAGGTCTCGAAACGTACTTTCAGAATATACACACCTTATACCGAAGAAAAAACTTTGCTAAACGGATTTTCTCGATTTTCCAGTGACAATGGGGAGTCTGTGTAGAAAACGCCATATTGCGCAAAAACTAAAATGGATGCAGTATTGATACGCACATCAATTGAACAAACTTTGCCACCAACGGACAAACTTTCTCGATTTTCCTTTTCCTTGCAAGTCTCAGTGACAGTGGGGACTCTGTGTAGAAAACGCCATATTGCGCAAAAACTAAAATGGATGCAGTATTGATACCCACATCAATTGAAAGGTCTCGAAATGTACTTTCAGAATATACGCACCATATGCCGGAAAACAAACCTTCGCCTAACGGATTTTCTCGATTTTGGTTGCAAGTCTCAGTGACAGTGGGGACTCTGGGTAGAAAACGCCATATTGCGCAAAAACTAAAATGGATGCAGTATGGAGACCCACATCAATTGAAAGGTCTCGAAACGTACTTTCAGAATATATACACCTTATACCGAAGAAAAAACTTTGCTAAACGGATTTTCTCGATTTTCCAGTGACAATGGGGAGTCTGTGTAGAAAACGCCATGTAGTGGAAAAAAGTGGGGACTCTGTGTAGAAAACGCCATATTGCGCAAAAACTAAAATGGATGCAGTATTGATACGCACATCAATTGAAAGGTCTCGAAATGTACTTTCAGAATATATACACCCTATGCCGAAAAACAAACTTTCGCCTAACGGACTTTCTCGATTTTCCTTGCAAGTCTCAGTGACAGTGGGGACTCTGTGTAGAAAACGCCATATTGCGCAAAAACTAAAATGGATGCAGTATTGATACCCACATCAATTGAAAGGTCTCGAAATGTACTTTCAGAATATACACACCATATGCCGGAAAACAAACCTTCGCCTAACGGATTTTCTCGATTTTGGTTGCAAGTCTCAGTGACAGTGGGGACTCTGGGTAGAAAACGCCATATTGCGCAAAAACTAAAATGGATGCAGTATGAAGACCCACATCAATTGAAAGGTCTCGAAACGTACTTTCAGAATATATACACCTTATACCGAAGAAAAAACTTTGCTAAACGGATTTTCTCGATTTTCCAGTGACAATGGGGAGTCTGTGTAGAAAACGCCATGTTGTGGAAAAAAGTGGGGACTCTGTGTAGAAAACGCCATATTGCGCAAAAACTAAAATGGATGCAGTATGGAGACCCACATCAATTGAAAGGTCTCAAAATGTACTGTCAGAATATACACACCATATTCCGAAAAACAAACCTTCGCCTAACGGATTTTCTCGATTTTGGTTGCAAGTCTCAGTGACAGTGGGGACTCTGGGTAGAAAACGCCATATTGCGCAAAAACTAAAATGGATGCAGTATGGAGACCCACATCAATTGAAAGGTCTCGAAATGTACTTTCAGAATATATACACCTTATACCGAAGAAACAACTTTGCTAAATGGATTTTCTCGATTTTCCAGTTTCCAGTGACGCCATATTGCGCAAAAACTAAAATGGATGCAGTATTGGGGCCCACATCAATTGGTCTCAAAATGTACTGTCAGAATATACACACCATATTCCGAAAAACAAACCTTCGCCAAACGGATTTTCTCGATTTTCCTTGCAAAACAGTGGGGACTCTGTGTAGAAAACGCCATATTGCGCAAAAACTAAAATGGATGCAGTATTGATACCCACATCAATTGAAAGGTCTCGAAATGTACTTTCAGAATATACACACCATATGCCGGAAAACAAACCTTCGCCTAACGGATTTTCTCGATTTTGGTTGCAAGTCTCAGTGACAGTGGGGACTCTGGGTAGAAAACGCCATATTGCGCAAAAACTAAAATGGATGCAGTATGGAGACCCACATCAATTAAAGGTCTCGAAATGTACTTTCAGAATATATACACCTTATACCGAAGAAAAAACTTTGCCTAACGGATTTTCTCGATTTTCCAGTTGACAAGTCTGTGTAGTGACAAAAGTGGGGACTCTGTGTAGAAAACGCCATATTGCGCAAAAACTAAAATGGATGCAGTATGGAGACCCACATCAATTGAAAGGTCTCAAAATGTACTGTCAGAATATACACACCATATTCCGAAAAACAAACCTTCGCCTAACGGATTTTCTCGATTTTCCTTGCAAGTCTCAGTGACAGTGGGGACTCTGGGTAGAAAACGCCATATTGCGCAAAAACTAAAATGGATGCAGTATGGATACCCACATCAATTGAAAGGTATCGAAATGTACTTTCAGAATATACACACCATATGCCGAAAAACAAACCTTCGCTTAACGGATTTTCTCGATTTTGGTTGCAAGTCTCAGTGACAGTGGGGACTCTGGGTAGAAAACGCCATATTGCGCAAAAACTAAAATGGATGCAGTATGGAGACCCACATCAATTGAAAGGTCTCGAAATGTACTTTCAGAATATATACACCTTATACCGAAGAAAAAACTTTGCTAAACGGATTTTCTCGATTTTCCAGTGGCAATGGGGAGTCTGTGTAGAAAACGCCATGTTGTGGAAAAAAGTGGGGACTCTGTGTAGAAAACGCCATATTGCGCAAAAACTAAAATGGATGCAGTATGGAGACCCACATCAATTGAAAGGTCTCAAAATGTACTGTCAGAATATACACACCATATTCCGAAAAACAAACCGGATTTTCTCGATTTTCCAGTGACAATGGGGAGTCTGTGTAGAAAACGCCATGTTGTGGAAAAAAGTGGGGACTCTGTGTAGAAAACGCCATATTGCGCAAAAACTAAAATGGATGCAGTATTGATACGCACATCAATTGAAAGGTCTCGAAATGTACTTTCAGAATATATACACCCTATGCCGAAAAACAAACTTTCGCCTAACGGACTTTCTCGATTTTCCTTGCAAGTCTCAGTGACAGTGGGGACTCTGTGTAGAAAACGCCATATTGCGCAAAAACTAAAATGGATGCAGTATTGATACCCACATCAATTGAAAGGTCTCGAAATGTACTTTCAGAATATACACACCATATGCCGGAAAACAAACCTTCGCCTAACGGATTTTCTCGATTTTGGTTGCAAGTCTCAGTGACAGTGGGGACTCTGGGTAGAAAACGCCATATTGCGCAAAAACTAAAATGGATGCAGTATGGATACCCACATCAATTGAAAGGTCTCGAAATGTACTTTCAGAATATATACACCTTATACCGAAGAAAAAACTTTGCTAAACGGATTTTCTCGATTTTCCAGTGACAATGGGGAGTCTGTGTAGAAAACGCCATGTTGTGGAAAAAAGTGGAGACTCTGTGTAGAAAACGCCATATTGCGCAAAAACTAAAATGGATGCAGTATGGAGACCCACATCAATTGAAAGGTCTCGAAATGTACTTTCAGAATATATACACCATATACCGAAAAACAAACTTTGCCTAACGGACTTTCTCGGTTTTCCTTGCAAGTCTCAGTGACAGTGGGGACTCTGTGTAGAAAACGCCATATTGCGCAAAAACTAAAATGGATGCAGTATGGAGACCCACATCAATTGAAAGGTCTCGAAATGTACTTTCAGAATATATACACCTTATGCCGAAAAAAAAACTTTGCCTAACGGACTTTCTCGATTTTCCTTGCAAGTCTCAGTGACAAAAGTGGGGACTCTGTGTAGAAAACGCCATATTGCGCAAAAACTAAAATGGATGCAGTATGGAGACCCACATCAATTGAAAGGTCTCAAAATGTACTGTCAGAATATACACACCATATTCCGAAAAACAAACCTTCGCCTAACGGATTTTCTCGATTTTCATTGCAAGTCTCAGTGACAGTGGGGACTCTGGGTAGAAAACGCCATATTGCGCAAAAACTAAAATGGATGCAGTATTGATACTCACACACCATATAATATACACACCATATGCCGGAAAACAAACCTTCGCCTAACGGATTTTCTCGATTTTGGTTGCAAGTCTCAGTGACAGTGGGGACTCTGGGTAGAAAACGCCATATTGCGCAAAAACTAAAATGGATGCAGTATTGATACGCACATCAATTGAAAGGTCTCGAAATGTACTTTCAGAATATACACACCATATGCCGAAAAACAAACCTTCGCCTAACGGATTTTAGCGATTTTGGTTGCAAGTCTCAGTGACAGTGGGGACTCTGTGTAGAAAACGCCATATTGCGCAAAAACTAAAATGGATGCAGTATGGAGACCCACATCAATTGAAAGGTCTCGAAATGTACTTTCAGAATATACACACCTTATACCGAAGAAAAAACTTTGCTAAACGGATTTTCTCGATTTTCCAGTGACAATGGGGAGTCTGTGTAGAAAACGCCATGTTGTGGAAAAAAGTGGGGACTCTGTGTAGAAAACGCCATATTGCGCAAAAACTAAAATAGATGCAGTATTGATACGCACATCAATTGAAAGGTCTCGAAATGTACTTTCAGAATATATACACCCTATGCCGAAAAACAAACTTTGCCTAACGGACTTTCTCGATTTTCCTTGCAAGTCTCAGTGACAGTGGGGACTCTGTGTAGAAAACGCCATATTGCGCAAAAACTAAAATGGATGCAGTATTGATACCCACATCAATTGAAAGGTCTCGAAATGTACTTTCAGAATATACGCACCATATG
>NW_026873096.1:0-14179 GCF_032173495.1 Musca vetustissima | reverse complement strand
ATAAGTCGTGATATTTTAGTTTTATAATTATTTTTGCATATTCAAATTATAATCAAGAAAAGGAAAAACAAAATAAAAAACATATACATTTTTATGTGGAACTCAAAAAACATCAATTTAAAAGTCTACATGGGTCGTTAATACTTTTAAGAATATTTTTATACACTCCACCAAAGTATTACTTACTTACTTAGCTGGCTTGTTACAGAACGGTTGTTCCATAAGCCGAGCTTAAAAAAGATTTCCAAGTGCGACGGTCTTGTGCGCAAATCCACTAATTTGGAAGACCACGTTCCAAGATGTTGGTTTCTACTTGGTCTTTCCATCTAATTCGTGGCCTTCCCCTTCTACGGGAACCATCAGTAGGCTCGTTTTTATATGCCTTTTGAGCTGGGGCATTCTCATTCATTCGCACAACATGGCCATGTCGATGTCCGAGTATAAATTGTATAGCTCGTGGTTCATTCGGCGCCGATATTCACGACGCAGTTCGGCCCGTAGACCTTTCGGAGAATTTTTCTTTCGAACACCCCATGAGCTGCATCATCTGCTTGCGCAAGTGCCCATGCTTCAGATCCATATAACAGCACGGGTAGTATCAGCGTCTTGTAAAGTGTGAGTTTGGTCTGACGGGAGATAGCCTTGTTTCTAAACTGGTCATCAAAATCTTTCTACGAATTTAAAAACTGATGTCATTCGTTTTATTTATGGCGGTACCAAGGTATATAACATCTGTAACTACCTCGAAACTGTAGTTCTCAAGTTCCACAGTTGGTCCGAGTCTACTGGACGTCTTGCGTGTTGATACCATCAGCTTGGTCATCTCGCCGTTTACTGCCAGACCCACTTTGGCAGACTCCTTTTTAATTTGTTCAAAGGTGGATGTTATCGCTCGCAATGTTCGACCCATTATATCGATGTCATCGACGTAGGCGAGTAACATGTGCTGTTTGGTGTACAGAGTGTCATTTCTGTTCACCATTGCGTCTCGTATGACCTTTCCCAGCAGGATGTTAAAAAGATCACTCGACAAACTGTCACCTTGCTGAATCCTCGTTCGGTATTAAACCCTCCATAGTATGGACGGTATATTAATTTAGTGTTTCCGTTTGTAACTGATCGAAATAATCATTCAGCGTAAAATTCTATGACGATATAGCAATGTCCGTCTGTCTGTCCATCTGTCTGTTGTAATCACTCTAGCGTCTAAACGAATTGATATAGATCGCCAAAATTTTGAATAAAGTCGTCTTTTGTCTGCAGGCAGGCCAAGTTCAAAGATGGGCTTTGTCGGTCCACATTTAGGCATAGCACCCATAAAAGGGTACCCTCCAATTTTCGGTATTTTGGGGTTATTGAGCGCGTTTTTGAACCGAATTTGATACATTGAGTTCATATAATTTAGGATTTTGAATTGATTTTGAATCTCCCCACAAAAAATTATGAATATAGATCCATTTTCTCGGATAGCCCCCATATAATGGTACCCCCCATGTTCGGTATTTTGGGGTTTTTCAGCGCGTTTTTCAACCGAATTTGCTGTAATTTCCATATAACCCCCTTTTTATACCCTTCACCACACTGTGGTACAGGGTATCATGTCTTTGTGCATATGTTTGTAACAGGCAAAAGGAATCGAGATAGACCCATGGTTATTTATGAGAATATGCATAGAATCACTTTCTGAGTCGATTTACGCATGTCCGTCCGTCCATGTATTTTTGTTACCAAAGCATAGGTCGCATTTATGATCCGATTTGAATGAAATTTGGCACAGTTCACTTATTTGGCCCAAGGACTAACCTATTGAAATTGGAGAAAATCGGTTCAGATTTAGATATAGCTTCGTCCGATTGTATGTAAATGATGCACCAAACTCGCTATATTTGTCTGATTGGGACAACATTTTGCACAGCGCACTGGATCAGGTCCATGCTTATGTGTGCGGAGTTTTGTTGGAATCGTTTCAGACTTAAATATAGCTCCCATATATAGAGTCGTCCGATTTTATGTAAACAATGCACCAAACTCCCAATATTTGTCCGATTGGTACAACTTTTGCACAGAGTACTGAATTAGGTCCAGACTAATGTATGCGAAGTTAATTTGAAATCGGTTCAGATTTAGATATACTTCCCATATATAGTTTCGTCCGATTTTTTGTGAATGATACACCAAACTCCCAATATTTGTCTGATTGGGACAAATTTTTGCATAGCGCACTGGATCAGGTCCATGCTTATGTGTGCGGAGTTTTGTTGGAATCGGTTCAGATTTAAATATAGCTCCCATATAGAGTCGTCCGATTTTATGTAAATGATGCACCAAACTCCCAATATTTGTCCGATTGGGACAACTTTTGCACAGAGTACTGAATTAGGTCCAGACTAATGTATGCGAAGTTAATCAGAAATCGGTTCAGATTTAGATATACCTCCCATATATAGTTTCGTCCGATTTTTTCTGAATGATGCAGCAAACTGCCAATATTTGTCCAATTGATACAAAATTCTGCATAGAGTACTACATTAGACTGCATAGAGTACTACATCCAGACTGATGTCTGTGAAGTTTTGTTAAAATCGATTCAGATTTAGATATAGCTCCCATATATAGTTTCGTCCGATCCCAATATTTGTTATTGGAAAAAAATGATGCGTGATAAGGTTTGTTGAAATCGGTTCAGAATTTGATATAGGTCTTATAGATATTTTCGTTCGATTTAATGTAAATGGTGGCGGTTACTCAATTAGGTCCATGTGTTTATATATAGCTCCCATATATAATTTGACTCGATTTCATACAAATGGTACACCAAAGAATCCAAGTCTGTCCGTTTGACATGCAATTTTTGATTGATTTCAGAATGGCATGTACATGGGGTTTTTTCAATTGGTTCAAATATCTGTCTAGATAGCACATTTAATTTCGCCCGATTCCACCTTCAAAGATTCTATGACCGTTCTATCCACAGGAAATTGTAGATATATATTAACATGTCCTGCATGTACCCAAAGTGGTGAAGGGTATCATATAGTCGGCCCGTCCGACTTTTGAACTTTCCTTACTTATTTATATTAAAATAGTTATCTGATTTGTTCCGCGTTTTGAGTTTGGTTCTAAGACTCTGTTGTAATCATTTCACCTGCGGAGGATAGCGAGATAAAAAAGTAGAACATTAGGTTCGATAATGAACTATATATATAATGAATAGACCTATCCCCTGTGTGAAGGTTCCAGAAGGTGTGGACCGATATTCTTCATCTTCGAATTTGAACTATGTTTGGAAGAAATAATAAGATGGACAATGCTTGTATGAAATCTAAATTTTCTGAAACGGATTTTGTCCAAAGAAAAATTGGGTCTAGAACCAATATTTCGATGAGGCACATTTTCACCGTGTTAAAGTATATACACCCTCATTAGCCATAAGGCTGAGGGTATAATTATCCATTAAACATTTCTGAAGTTTGTATTATGGTTTACATAATCCCTTTTTAGAAATGTCGGCATAGATGCACTTCTTGGTATGTTCCCTATATTTTCATTTCTAGTACCTGTCAGTATATCTATGGTGGACAATATCCAATGTTCGGCCGAACTTAATGCTTCTTCACTTGTTTAAAGTTTATTAGCGTAGTGACATTTTAGAATAGAGGCATGGTTTTAATAAAAAATATTTTTTCAAGGCGAAATAGAGGCATGGTTTTATTAAAAATATGTTTTAAAGCGGTACTTGAGGCGTGGCTTTATTAAACATATTTTTCAAGGGGTACTAGAAGCGTGGTTTTATTAAAAATATGTTTTCAAGGACTAAAAGAGGCGTGGCTTTTCAAAAAATATTTTTTCAGGGACTTCAAGAGGCGCGGATTTTCAAAGAATATATTTTTAAGGACTAAAAGAGGCGTGGATTTTCAAAAGAATATTTTGTCAAGGATTACCAAATGCGTGGATTTTTTAAAGAATATTTTTTCAAGGATTACCAAAGGCGTTGATTTTTTAAAGAATATTTTTAGAAGGATTTTCGAAAGTATATTTTTTTCACGGACCACTGTGTTTTAAGTGTTGTTAAGTGTATTTCGGGTTTTGTACGAAGGTGTTGCCAAGGAATGCCAACTTTTTGTTGGAATGTCCCACCTGATGTTACGTGTGGAGAACAACTACAAAATACCATTACGTTACATTAACGATAACACGTTTTGAATAAGCCCTAAGACATGACTGTCTACATAGGGTTGTGTCATAATTACCGTTGTACTAGAAAGTCACACGCAATGTTGTGGGTCATACTTTTAATGATTTTTTTTATCTATAAGCCCGTTTTTATACATTTCACTGCTTCGAAATATGTCGAAAATTAATAAAATGTGAGAAATACAAAATATTGAATATATAAATTGACATAATGAAGAATTTATTTTAGTTAGACATAGAGTCTAAAACGACTTATCCATATCCGTATGTTTATACCCTTCACCACACTGTGGTACTGGGTATTATGTCTTTGTGCATATGTTTGTAACAGGCAAAAATAATTGAGATAGACCCATGGTTCCTTTTTAGAATATGCATAGAATCACTTTCTGAGTCGAATTAATAGTAAACAAAGGGTGTTATATAGTCGGCCTAGTCCGACTTTACTACTTTCCTTACTGGTTTAATTCGAAATAATACATTACACCAATATGTCTTAAGGGGACCCCCCCATTCTCGGGGTCAAAATTTTTGTTGATATAGTTCGAATCTACACTGATTAAAGAATGTCTCTACAAAATTTCAAGTGAAAATCTCAAGAACTCTTGAAGATATAGCCGATTTATTGTATCAGCATCAAGTGACGGCTGAAGGGCTTCTCAAACTTTAAACGCGTTTTTCTCTAAACATTTTTTTGCGAATGGCGGGCACGATAACTCAAAAACTAATAACCCAATCGGTTCCAAATTTTGCAACGTTTCTCTGGGAGTGTATAGCTCTCGTATGAACTAGGATAAAGCCAATCGGTGAAGATCTTCCTTATTTTTTTACTTGGTTTTTGGTAAAAAATCGGCGATTTTTCAAAAATATTTTTTCAAAGGTCCACCATTTTGTTAATTTTAGAGCGAAGTCAATAATCCTAGTTCATACGAGAGCCAGACATGTACTCTTTCTAACACCGTTGGAATTTTCGGATTCCGATGTTCCAGTGAGGAGTTATCATGCCCGCCATCAAAAATAAGGACTTTTCTTTAATTACACAAAACAACAACAAAACAATAACAAAATTTTTTTGTAAATTATTTTTCTTCTCTTTTAAATCTTCAATTATATATGTGCAAAGTTACAAACCTTAACAAGCATTGGTATTGATTTACCAGCCCATTGAAAATCTTGAAAAAATAAAATCGAGAATGGGGGGGGGGGTTCCCTTAAGTTTGCATTCATGTCCAGAGAGTCAACATGGTATGACTATTTTCTTAACGTTTAATATTTCCCCAAAATATTCAAATGAATTTGCTGTAGTTATTAGGGTTCGTCTATCCAAATATCATCAGGATTGGTATACCTTAAGAAAAAGCTCCGTATTAAGGTGTCCTTCTAATTTCCAATATTTTGAGGATTTTTTTAGACGGTTTTCCAATCGTTTTGGTTGTTATTCTATATTTTGGATTCTGATTAGGTACGCCAAATTACCAATATGGCTCTGAAACAATTGTCGAATACTTTTTCCACTTCTCCCACATGATTTTTCCTCGATAATATGAAGTCACTGGTTTGAGTTGAAGTGAGATACTTCAACTTGTCACGGAACACAATTATTCGTCTCCTCTTACTCGTTTTTCGAATTTCTCTGAAAATATCAGGCAAACAATTTGTGGTGTAATACTCAGAATTGACCGCCCTAGTTGAACTTATTTATGATAGACCTTAGGAAGTTTGCATATACATTGCTAGGACCCCTACAATGTTTGAATTTGATATCAGGCCCTTGTTTTTGATATATACCCCATTTTAAAATACCTCTCGAATTTCTGTATTTAGTGGGACTTTGAGGGTTTTAGCCATTTTTTAAATGACTGTAATTTGGAAAAGTTCCGCCTCATTTTTGATATTTTGAAGATTATATTTGAAAATTTCCAAAAAAAAAAAAAAAAAATGGCTGACATTCAGAGTTTTTGGTGGCATCAATATAGTCACGCAAATTTTTCGACATAACCCCCATATAAAGGTGCCAACATTATTTGTTGAAAATTATCTCCACATTTTCTAACCAAAGGGCTGTACTTTTATGCTCCAGTTTTTTTTTTGAGAATGGAAAACATAATTACCGAAAATATTCAATGTGTGTTTGGACATAATTTTGAAGGTTCAATCCGCATTTGCCCACTCAAGATGATTAAATTTAAAGAGTATGAAAATAATGGCCTGCCGAACATTACTTCACATAGTTGTATTTTGATAAATTGAGTTCCCAATGGGTAGCGATGGTACCCCCCAGGGATGCAAAAGTTGGTACAATTGCACTAATTTTAGCACTATTTGGAAGTCAAAAGTACAATAGCACCCCAATGACATATTTAGCACTATTTCTAAATTGTATCAAACTATTCTCACTTAAAAGTATTATACGTGCTTAAACATACAATATCAAATTGATCGCCATCCCCCGCCGTCGTTAAGAATGGATGAATTTGCCACAGTTTAAACGTAGTGTCCTATGTCCAATTCAGTATTCCCGATCAGATTGATAAATTCAGTAAACATATTAATTATTATTTTTGTAACAGTTCTATGAGAGAGATGATTTTTCATTGTTTCAGGAATGTTTCGGTACAGATATGCATGTTGTTTTTTAATACTCAACAACTCGATGGCTTTCACGTCAAGAAGTTTTTGAAACAATTTTGGCGCAGTGGGAATCACTTCAATGTTATTTTACACTCAATGATTTTGAAGCTGATTCCCAAAAGTTAAGGCTCAATTCTATTATTTCAGAATTTTCAAACCCTTTTTATACCCTTCACCACACTGTGGTACAGGGTATTATGTCATTGTGCATATGTTTGTAACAGGCAAAAGGAAACGAGATAGACACATGGTTCCTTTTGAGAATATGCATAGAATCACTTTTTAAGTCGATTTATGCATATCCGTCCGTCTGTCTGTCCATGTTAAATTGTAAACAAAGTGCAGGTCGCATTTATGATCCGAATTGGATAAAATTTGGCATAAGTCACTTATTTGGCCTAAGGACGAACCCTATTGAAATTGGGAAAAAATCGGTTCAGATTTAGATATAGTTCCCATATATTTTTCGTCCGATTTAATGTAAATGGTGTACCAAAGTCCCTATATATCTTTCGATTTGCACGAAATTTGGCATAGCGTAATGAATTAGGTCTAGAACGATGTATGTGAAGTTTCCTGAAAATCGGTCTAGATTTAGATATAGCTCCCATATATATTTTCGTCCTATTTAATGTAATTGGTGTACCAAAGTCCCTATATATATCTATCTATCGATTTGCATTAAATTTGGTATAGTGTACTGAATTAGGTCTAGAATGATGTGTGTTAAGTTTCGAGAAAATCGGCACAGATTTAGATATAGCTCCTACATATTTATTCATCCGATTTTATGTAAATTGTGCACTAAAATCCCAAAGTTTGTCCGATTGCCACACAATTTGGTACAATGAACTGTAGTTCATATAAGTTAATCTCTGGCAAGTCGCATTGAAATCGGTTCAGATTTTGATATAGCATCTACACATATATTTTCGTCCGATTTTACACAAAATTAACACAAATTTTGCACAACGTACTGAAGTTAGTATAACCTAGAAGTTAGATATAAGTGCTTCACCAAAGTGGGTCCATTCGGCACAATATTTAGCACTACGTACTGAAGTTACTATAACATAACGTGTGGCAAGTTTAGTTAAAATCGGTTTATATTTAGATATAGCTCCTATATATAGTTTCGTACGATTTTAAGTCAAAGACCCAAAGGTGGGCCGATTGACACTAAATTGTGCACAACATACTGAAACTAATATAATTTTTTTAAGTACATGATTCGCCAGGAACGCAAAATGTGCAGAATGACATGTTTAAGGATCCATTTTCATGTTAATGATCCTTCAAAAATTCGATGTCTGTTAGGATTCATCTGTTGAATATACCCAAAGTTGTGAAGGGTATCATATAGTCGGCCCCGACCGACTTTACTACTTTCCTTACTGGTTACTGTTATTTTTGTTCTTGCAATATGTACAAAAATTATAAATAATATCAAATTAGAAATGCAGTCTGAGGATGCCAGAATGCATGTAGAAATTATTAAGTCTTTCAAAAACGACTATATATGCACTTGTTGGTCAAAGGTGACTGAAGTCAAAAATGAACTAAACGAAGGTATGTTTCCTTATATATCACCAATTTTTATACAAATATGGAAAGGGTATTTTCATATCAAAATATAATTAAAACCAAAGAAAGGAACATAATACATGCTTCGACTGCTTCAAATCTTAATTAATTTTTTATGTATGTTTTTATTAATTGTTAATAACAATAAAAATTTTATTAAAAAATATAAAAAAATACAATCGGACTGAAAAAGTACACTTTTTATTGAAAGCCAGTACAATTTGAATAATTTCATTTCGCATCCCTGGTACCCCCCATTATTCGGTATTTTTGGGAGTTTGGGAACGTTATTTAACCCAATTGACTGTAATTTGGTACATTGAGTTCGCATTGGGTAGCAAATCCCCTTACCAAAAATTAGGCAAATATACTTCTAAGCATAGCCTTCACATAGGGATACCCACATTATTCTGTATTTTGGGTCCTTTGGGCACATTTTTCAGCCATGCCTTTTATTCGGTACTTTGGGTTCTCATTGGGTTGGAAATCTCTGTACCAAAAAATATTGATATCGGTCCACTTTTGAGGTACGGTACCTCAATTGTTCGGTATTTTGGGGAGTATGTGCAAGGTTTTCAATTGAAGTTGCTGTCATTTGGTACTTTGAGTTTCTATTGGCCATAAATGATCGATTTAGGATAGCCTTCACTATTGTTCTGTTTTTTTTTGAGGTTTTGGGCACACAACAGCATTGGCTCTGGTTTGGTTCTCATAGGGTGTCCAATCTTCTTACCAAAAATTTACCATTGCATAGCCCGCTATTTCTGAAGGTTCCGAACAATTACTGCTTTTTTAAATGCTCTCCCCCTGTTGATGGGTATAAAAAATTAGGCCCGACATTTTTACTTGCTTAATATTAAAATAAACCCTATTAATTAACAATTATTTATTACAATGTTGGCACTCATTTAAGATTTCACAATTCTAGGTTTTGTGGTTTCGTTTAGACGCCTGTTGTCAGTTAGTCGCCATAAACCAACTCTTCTTTATAGATTTCAGGGGTGTTTTTGTTATTTCGAGTTCCTCTTATTTTATTTGAAATCAGAACGTTAATTTCTATTTCAAAATATTATATTGTTTCAATCGTTCATTCAAATTTTGATCATTACTCGAAAGCCAAACACTGTGAACGGATTATCAATAATATGCATTGTTCCACAACAACTCTAAACACTACATGAACACATACATACCAATACCACAAACCATACACCCACTCAAAACACACACAACAAGTATCCACTACGAGGTGGTCTTTACTGTTCCACATTCGGGTACGAGTAGTAACAACAAGTGCATACATGCAAGTACTCTCTTCGTATTTTCCTAACATACTCTCATTAAAACCCATCAAATCTCTCTCTTTCTCTCTGTTCGTAAAAGACAACAACGTGACAAAACGGGCCAACGTGAGTGAATAGGTGAATAGAAAAATTAGATAAAATAAATATGCTTGAACCGGATATAATACAGTCAACGAAGGATACGCGAACCCTAAAGACGTTTCAAAGGAAGACCAACAAAAAATAATCAAGTAAAAGAAAGGCAAAAACTAAAGAATAAAAAAAAAATCAATTAAGTGCATATTTTCAATTAAACAGCAAAATTCAAGCAAACCAAAAAGTGTGCATGTGTTGAATTTTTTGAAGTGAAAGAAAAGGAAAACAATGTAATTTTGTGATACGGAAGAAAACCAAGAATTGATTTGTTGTTGTTTTTTATTTATTCTTGTAAGAGTTTGCAAAAAACCAAAGTTTCTGTACATGCAATTGAATAAATTTGCATATTTTATAAATGGAAAAATCGTGTTAAGTCGAGGATATTCAATAGGACATTGACCATTGCCCGACCGACCGAGTGACTGGCTGGCAGACTGGGTTAAAGCACAGGGTCATTGTGCAATATTTTGCACAGAGTCAAGTAAGAAATGGAATGCCAAGGAAGTTTGGTGTGAAGTGTCTGCGTGCGAATAAATGTGTGTTCAAGGAGAGAGAGAGTCAATTAAAGTTGTAGACATGTTTTTTGTTGGGTCTATTCTGAAGTATATATTATTTAAGGTCAAGAAACTGTTTATTAAGTTATTAGATAAAGAAATCAATATTTTATTTGTTAGTATGTGTGATACTATCGATTTAGTTGGGCTTTGCCATTAATTGGCACCTTGTTAAGGAAATTTTGAATTGTATTATTGTGCCATGTATTTGTTCGCTGAAAATTTGTGCAAGTCATGTGTCCCATACAAATAAACATTTGTGAAAGGTTACCTTATGGACAGTAAGGAGAAACATGTGATTTCGACATATGTGGCTGTGACAAAATGCATTCTGGTATATATTTTTTTTTGTTTTGCAGACAAATTTGTAATATGTTCCTTTTAAAATGTAGGACCTAATAAAAATACATCTTGAAACCAAATGTAGAATAAAAATTTAGTATCATTCGTATTTCCATACAAGTAAATATTCTCAGCTCATTATTATACCCTACACAGGGTATTATAGCTTTGTGCAGCCCCAAAAGTTTGTAACGCCGCGAAATATTGGTCCTAGACCCACCTTTAAGTATACCGATCGTCATATCTTGACTAGCTGAGTCGATCTTATAATTTGTAAACACGATACGGGCCTCAGTTATGAATCAATCTGCACAAAATTTAGCATGTTGGATGGGTTCTGGCCAATGAAGACCCCTATTGTTTTTGGAAAAGATCGGTTAATATTTAGGGGATGAAATGGACCAAATACTAAATTTTTGTCGGTTTTTCTGGTCGCTCCAGAGGCCGCAATAATGGCCCGAACATCGTGAAATTTTGCATGGAGAATGGGATCTGGCCAAAGAATAAGCATGCCTGTTTTGATAAAGATTGGTCAATATTTAGCAGATCAAATGGACCCTGACTTTTGTGTGAAAAATTACAAAATTTGTATTCTATATCGTATATATTTACCCCCGAATGACATAGACCCGAGAAGTTGATACTATATCCAAGAGGAGTGGTTGACCAATTATATTGTTGTATGTGCTCGGATGTGGGAGTTACACCTAAATATTTACAGGTATCTCCGTATCCGTATATTATTTAGTAACCCACTATCACTATAGCGCTGATCGCTTTGAAATGTTCCATTAGGTTCAAGTTATGGTCAAGGACAACGCCTATAATTTTCGGTGATGATCAGATAATAATTTTGAAATGAAGTGGACCGAAAACTTAATTTTTTGTGTTATTTTCGAGTCGATATATAGACCACAAATGACAGCCGAACATCACAACTCAACCCACGGTGATGGGAATCTGGACAATACTCGTAATATTCGGAAAATATGTCAGTGTGAGGAAGTGGTGCTGTTTACCTCTAATCGGGCAAGAGGATGCCAATATCACGAAATATTGCCCAGGCTCGGAATAAACATCCGCAGAAAATTTGAGTGGTAGTTGTGTAGGGTATCGTATGGTGGTAGTTGTGTAGGGTATCGTATGGTCGGCCCCGTCCGACTATACTGCTCCGCTCACTGGTTATTCAATATATTGTTATTATTCAATATATTGAATTTATCATTTGTGCCATAGATTTTATACGGGTGATATATTTCTGCCCTAAAAATTAAAATACAAATATTAATCATGAAAAATGGTTTATAAACATTTTGAATGTGATCAAATCAATTGGTAGTGGGGACTACCCTAAAACATTGGTCACTATTTATAACACTGTGCAACACAAAAAATAATTACCGGGAAATTCCAACAGATTATGAAAGAGGGGCTAAACCCCGTCTGAGCAGCTTTAACCCCGTTTTGAATTAGTTTTCAATCACCGAAAAGTGATTGAACCGAAAAAACCCCTTTACTGAGTCGGTTGAGGGTTAAAGTTGCATACCAAAATATTCCTCGATATTTTATCAGTAATATTGCCAAAGACACTATATACCTAAAATGCAAGGATTTCAAGAAATCATAATTCGAAAATTATCAACATTCTTGAAAAGGAGGAATATTGACCCCCCCCCCCCCTTTTTAGGTTACCTCCCGACGTAAACATTCAAAACGCCGATACACGTGTCTTCTTTTTTTATCCCCTCTTTCATAATCTGTTGGAATTTCCCGGTAATTATAAAAAAAATCAAATTTGTCGCACAGTGTAATTTTTGAAAGTGAAATTTGCCACCCAATGCAGATACAAAATTCCAAATTATAAGAGTGTCCAAAATGGACAACGTTATATGGGAGCTACTCTGAAACTTGAAACTCTGTCAATATTAACAACTCTTGGTGTAAGATAAAGAGAAACTAAAATACCAAATTACAGCCAATTCCGTGGAGAAAATTGCTCAAAATCCCAAAAAATTCCGAATATTGGGAGGTACCTTTATTGGAGGTTACCCTGAATCTTAAATCAATATTAATAATTTTTAGTACGGAGATGTGCTACATAATTAGAACCCAAAATACAAAATTACAGCCAAGTTGGTTAAAAATCGTGCCAAAAAACGAATATCGAGGGCTACCGTTATGTGGAGACTACCCTGAAATTGGGTTAAAAAAATCGCCAAAATACCGAATATCGAGGGGGTACCGTTATATGTGAGCTACCCTGAAATTTGGATCAATATTATTAATTTGTAGTACGGAGATGTGTCAAAAATCGCCAAAATCCTATTATTGGGGGTTACCGTTGAATGGGGGCTACCCTTGGTTCATTATTAATAATTTTTATTACGGAGATGTGCTATACCATGAGAAACTAAAATACAAAATTACGTCTTCAAAATACCCAAATTTCAGAGCTCTTTCATAAAAATTTCCAGCTCTAGCGTGATTTAAATTTACAGACCGACAGATATGCGTAAATCGACATTAAATTTTATTCAGATCAAGAAAATACTTTATGAGGTCTCCGGTGAATGTTTCGAGGTGTTGCTAACGGAATGACGAACCTTTTATTAATAAAACTATCGTATTTTTATTCCCTTTTATATTTTTGCTCACGAGTACGTACTGGACGTACTGACACTATTGGGAGATTCTATATTGCACTATACCTGCCATAGCTATAGGTACCATAGGTACAATAGCTACAAATCAAGATATGAAGCTATCTTTCCATGTATGATAGGATTGCCAGCAAAAAGATATCACGCCATATCTCCGATCTTTGAACTTTGTTGATTTTTTTCCTTCTTCTGTTTTTATATACTCACCAAGGTCGTTCATCCCCAAAAAGGAATTGTCCACCCCCAGACAATGTCCTCAATTTTACATATATAATCGATTTCTAGTTTTGAAATTTGTAACATAGCCTCAAATGTGGTGCATTTTTTGTTGTTTCTAAATTCCTTTCAATCCTTGATCATATTTACTAACCAAATTGGATGTAATTTATTATTGAATTGGCCGTTTTTATTAAATGTTATCGTTCTCCTAGAAATATCATATATAGTGTTCTTTATGTATCTATGCACAAACCGAACATAACATTTAATACACCACACTGGAAATACAACAACAAAAGAATGTGTGTTCTGTGTTTCTGTAACTGTCATGAAAAAAATAGATTTTAGACAATCTATTTTTTCATGACAATGACATTTTCTATGAGTTTGCCTTTTGTGTGTATGTGTGTCGCTTGAAGAACTCTTGAATATAAGTAGATTTTTCTTGATTTTTTATTGGGTTAGCTTGAGAGGAATGTCTGAGTTGCATAAAGAAAGGAATAAGTGATGCTTAACATAAACTCATTGTTATGAATGTTCTTTTGTAATGGAAGGC
>NW_026873095.1:0-14280 GCF_032173495.1 Musca vetustissima | reverse complement strand
TGTCTTACTAATATGTGGATGATATCGATAGTTATGTCATAGCTGATAAAATATGTTTATAAAATATTTGTTCAACAAATATGCCGAATTTTGTTATTACTATAATTATAAGGGAATATCCATTTCATGTCATCAGACGAACTACCATATGAGAGACAAGGATGTTCCCTGTCTCCCCTACTGTTCACAATTGTACTGTATGAAATAACGAATAAAGTCTCTCAGAGAAGAGGCATAACATGGAGTCTCTCACGACAGCTCGAATACTTAGACTATGCGGATGAAATCTGCTTATCTCTCACAGGATATTCAACATAGAAGAGGATCTGGTGTGCATGTTAGACTTGAGATTAATATCAAGAAAGCAAAGGCCATGAAAATTAACAACACCAGACATCATGTTACAAGGACAAGACATTTAATACGTCGATAGCTTCTGACATCTTGGGAGCACTGTAACAACAAGTGGTGACGCAGAAATTGACGTAATTAAAAGACAAACAAAAGCGAGAGTAGCATTCGGCAGAATACAAAATATTCTGGCCCAAGACCATAAGTGACGAAGACCTGTGAAATGTAATGAACCAGGAACTAATACAAAAGGAAATTAAACGTAGGAAATGGAGATGGATTGGCCAAACCTTATGAAACAAATTTCCATATCATAATCAGAATGGGGCTTGATTGAAATCCTCAAGGATTAAGAAATCAAGGTCGACCAAGAATCATCTGGCGACGAATCTGGAAAAAACCTTACATGGGACGATATAATAACAACGGCAACTATGCGTGTAAAATTGATAACGCATGGTAAAGTGAAAAAGGTGTATAAAATCCTCAAACTACTGCAATTTAGGCTATCCTTAAAGGGGGGTCACTATTGATTACATAGTGTAGGAATTAGGGCAATGCCTAATTAATGATCGTGCCAAACCGTGATGAGCATTGTTATCAAGTGCTTGATACAACGGGAAAACATATTCTCACACATTGAAAATGTGTCTTACATTTTCTCCCATTAATTTGACCGTCCGCTATTATGGTGCTAATTTCAGCACATTTAAATGTCGCGCATTTTATGTCGATTTACTGTTGCAGTGGCATGATTCTTCCACGTACTTCCATTTCCAGAATGCAAGAACAACACACTCCTACGTCACAACCAATTACCTGAAGCTTTTATATTCATGTGTATATATAAATATATCTATATATGTATATAAAATAGAAAAAAAATTGTTTGTTTGTTTGTATGTTACCGATAGACGTGAAAACCGCTGAACAGATGTTAATGAGATTTACACAGTATGTCATGTCATGCCCTGAATGTAACATAGGCTAGATAAACTTCAAAAATTCCGCGTGGATACAGAGTTATAGCATCAATAGTAAACATACCTCAAAATATCGGAACATGTAATATGCGTATATCTTAAGAACGGCTAGAGATACCGTCTTCAAAATTTGTCTGAATAACGTAGATTTAAATACACATCATCCATATAAAAATGAGCATGGTACGATCAACGGAGAATGCGCTTTCCATTGCATTTTAAATATCTGAATATTAAAAATATAACACATTTTGGTTGTAGACTTAAAAATGGCTGAACAAATTTTACAGAGACTTTCACAGAACGTCATGCCAAGCCCTGGGAAAAACATAGGTTATATAAACTTCTAAGATTCCGCGTGGATTCGGAGTTATATCATCAAATGTAATCATACCTAAAAGATTATGAACATGTAATTTCTGTATATCTTAAGAACGGTTACAGATACCGACTTCGAAATATGTATGTGTAATGTAGGAGTAAATACACATCATCGACACCACCTAAGGGTGGTGCGATGAAGGGAAAATGCCCACCTCATTGCATTTAAATCTATACGTAGAAAATAGAAAACATATTGTTTGTGGAATCAAGAACCTTTGAACTGATTTTACTAAAATGTTCACAGGGCATCAAGCGATCCCATGGAAGTAACATAGGTTAGTTAAATTTTAAAAATCCGCCTGGATGCGGAGTTATAGCATCAAAAGTATTCATATGTACATACATATGTATGTATATCTGAAAGAATGTACATATGTATGTATGTTCATTTTCTAAGATAGTTTGGTTACATGTAGCGACTGCATTTAGTTGAATAAGATGGAAGTAAATACGCTTCATCCGATGAAAATAAATTTTGGAACAATTACGATATAATTTGGAATATGGAAATAAAAATAAAAAAAAATTGAAAAAAATTATTGACATTATAATATTCTATTTTGTCAGTTTGTGAAAATATATTTATATAAAAAATGTTACTTGGGCTACATAAATATATGGATTATAATAAATACCATTTTGTGGGTAACAGATGGATGTGATCGATAATAAAATGTGCAAAATAGTAATTTTGGTTATTACGTGTCATTATCTGGACATAACAATTGTGTAAAATTGATAAAAATTATTAACGGTGTGTTTCAAAAAAACAAAAATTGTGTTAATGCGAGCATATAAAAGTCCAGAGTTTTCCTAATTTTAAAATTAAAATTATTATATATTGCAGCTGCATGTAGGTTGCCTATTAATTGATCATTGGTATATGCTTGATAACTTTATCAGGAGCAGCGAAGGGCCGATAGACACCAAAACCGCTGAACAAATCTTAATGAGATTTACACTGTATATCGAGACATGCCCTGAAAGTAACATAGGCTCTATAGACTTTAAAAATTCCGCGTGAATGCGGAGTTATAGCATAAATAGTGAACATACCACAAAATTCCTGAACATATGCGTTTATCTTAAGATAGCGTTTTTTTTATAATTTGCCTGAATAACGAAGGTGTGAATACACACCATCCATACAAAAAATGAGCAAAGTACAATCCACGGGAATACACTTTTTACTGCATTTTAAAAACCAGCATATTGAAATTTTAAAATATTTTGTTTGTAGATTCTAAAAATGCTGAAATGATTTGAAGTGAGTAGTGTGCATTTTTTATTATAAATCGTTTTATCATCTGGAAAATACCCAGAGACTGGAATAGGATAAATTCAGATACAGCCAGAGACTGGGATAGGATAAATTCAGATACAACACTATTTTTTTTTTTTTTTAATGTCATTTTGTGGAGGACGTAACAGATGGAGGTGATCAATCGTGTAAAATTGATAAAAAGTATTGACATAATTTTTGAATTGTTGTTACATTGCGAAAAAATTGTGTTGCAAGAAAGCAAAAATTACAACCATTACAGAAAACAGTGAATTATTTAATAATTACTATACAACTACTACACCATGGACATTTCACACTTTTTTGTAGTGTTAATGCCAGCATATACAAATACCAGGGTTTACCTAATTTTAAAATTAAATTTATCAATTGATCATATCTAAATTTTAATTTGATAATTTCATATGGGGCAGCGAAGCGCCACGGGTCCCGCTAGTTATGTATATAGATATGTATTATTATGATTATAACCGAAGCTATACTTTTATTAAGTATGACACCTACCTTAATTTACAACAAGACAAGTCTGACAACGATAATTACTTAACGTTTACCTTAATGTTGTATATTTGCCAGTATTTTTTTCCGTTTGTGGGCACGTGTTGCCATTGTCACGCTTATGGTAGTAGTAAATTATAATAAACATAATTTGTTCACAGTTGGCATTTAATGTGGGAGCTTTTTATGTATACAAAAGTAATTCGTGTTTGTAAACTTCCGTATTATTGTACTTTTCTTCCCGATCATAGCTAGTAGGAAAGTAATAGTTGCGTTTAATGAAACCAGAAGCTAAGTTAATTATTTTATTACCATGGTAGTTGTGTTTTTGGTTATAGTTCCAAGAAACGTTATGCTTAAAGCGGACGAAAAGTTATTTGCAATTTGATATTGGTTGTAGTGTTTAAAGGAGGAAAAACCTTTATGTGACCGCAGCAAGTAATTATGAAATAAAGTAACGCGTGCCGGTTCTAATCAACATTGGATGGATTGGATACGGATGATGGGCAAACCGTAGTGATACTGGTATCACACTGGGATATGCGGTTGCAAAAGAAGTCATAACCCTATCGAGATAGACCCATAGTAACTTTCGAGGAAATGCATAGAATCACTTTCTGAGTCGATTTATGAATTTCCGTCTTTCATTTCGTACATGCATTCTTGTGGACAAAGTACACGTTATTTTTATGATAAAAATTGGATGAAATTTAGTGCAGCTAATTAATTTGGTAAAGATTGGCCATCATCAAGATATCGCTCCCCACAATCCGGAATTCGGAAGTTTGCTGACATATATTTATACATATGACATATTTTTATACACAACCAGGGTGTTATAGCTTTGTGTGTCCCCAGGAGTTTGTAACGCCGAGGAATTTTGGTCTAGATCCACCGTTTAGTCGATCTAAACATGCGTGTCAAGAGAGAGCAAATATCGCGAAATATTACACAGGTTCGGAATTTAGATCGGCAACAAGTTATTGCTGCGTGGTAGATGTACTTGTTTTTATACCTTTCACCACACCGTGGTACAGGGTATTATGTTTATACCCTACACAACTATGTTGTCAGGGTATTATAGCTTTGTGCAGCCCCAAAAGTTTGTAACGCCGCGAAATATTGGTCCTAGACCCACCTTTAAGTATACCGATCGTCATATCTCCACTAGCTGAGTCGATCTAGACATGTGTATCCGTCCGTCCGTCCGTCTGTCCATTATAATTTGTAAACACGATACAGGCCACAGTTATGGACCAATCTTCACGAAATTTTGCATGTAGGATGGGTTCTGGCCAATGAAGACCCCTATTGTTTTCGGGAAAGATCGGTTAATATTTAGGGGATGAAATGGACCAAATACTAAATTTTTGTCGGTTTTTCTGGTCGCTCCAGAGGCCGCAATAATGTCCCGAACATCGGGAAATTTTGCATGGAGAAGGGGATCGGGCCAAGGAATAAGCATGCCGATTTTGATAAAGATCGGTCAATATTTAGAGGGTCAAATGGACCCTGACTTTTGTGTGAAAAATGACAAAATTTGTATTCTATGGCGTATATATTTACCCCTGAAGGATATAGACCAGCTAAGTTGATATTATATCCAAGAGAATTGGTTGACCTTTAAATTAAGACCAATTATATTGTTGTATGTGCTCTGATGTGGGAGTTACACCTAAAAATTTACAGGTATCTCCGTATTTGTATGTTATTTAGTAACCCATTATCACTCTAGAGAGCCGAACATAGCGCTGATCGCTTTGAAATGTTTCATGAGGTTCCAGTTATGGTTAAGGACAACGCCTATAATTTTCGGTGATGATCAGCTAATAATTTTGGAATGAAGTGCACCGAAAACTTAATTTTTTGTGTTATTTTCGAGTTGATCTACAACAACACAACCCACGGTGAAGGGAATCTGGACAATAACTGTACAGAATACTCGTAATATTCGGAAAATATGTCAGTGTGAGGAAGAGGTGCTGTTTACCTCTAATCGGGCAAGAGTGTGCAAATATCACGAAATATTGCCTAGGCTCGGAATACACATCCGTAGAAAATTTGAGTTCAGTGGTAGTTGTGTAGGGTATCGTATATATTTTTGCAACAGGCAAAAGGAATCGAGATAGATCCATTGTTCCTTTGTATTTTTCACCGCTTTATTATACCCTACACAACTATGTTGTCAGGGTATTATAGGTTTGTGCAGCCCCATAAGTTTGTACCGCGGCGAAATACCCACCCACCACCGATGGTCATATCTCGACTAGCTGAGTCGATCTAGATATCCGTCCGTCCGTCTGTCCATTATAATTTGTAAACACGATACAGGCAACAGTTATGGACCAATCTTCACGAAATTTTGCATGTACTATGGGTTGTGGCCAATGAAGACCCCTATTGTTTTTGGAAAATATCGGTTAATATTTAGGGGATGAAATGGACCAAATACTTTATTTTTATCGGTGTTTCTGGTCGCTCCAGAGACCGCAATTATGGCCCAAACACCGCAAATTTTTGCATGGAGAAGGGGATTGGACCAAAGAATAAGCATGCCTGTTTTGATAAAAATCAGTCAATATTTAGCGGGTCAAATGGACCCTGACTTTTGTGTGAAAAAATACATAATTTGTATTCTACAGCGTATATATTTTCATCTGAAGGATCTACACCCGAAAAGTTGAGGAGTGGTTGACCTTTAAATTGATACCAATTATATTGTCAGATGTGCTCGGATGTGGGAGTTACACTTAAACATTTACTGGTGCTTACGTATTCAGATATTATTTAGTAACCCATTATCACACTAGAGAGCTGAAATATAGCGCTGATCGCTTTGAAATTTTGCATTAGTTTCCAGTTATGATCAAGGAAAACGCCTATAAGTTTCGGTGATGATCAGATAATAACTTTGTTTTCGTTTTCATAATGGAAGTCAATTCACAATAATGCATTTTGACAGCAAACTTGAGAGGTATCGATAATCAGCTGGTTTCCCTTGGTGACCTTATTTATAGGCCATGCAACCACATAGAAACGGTAATCGTTAGTGTTACCGTTTCCTTTTGGTTGTTGTATTTTCGACAACATATAACGCGACGGATGTCTCAACGCGAGCATTCTGCTTAGCCCTTTAATTATAGGAACCAAGTTTTATATATATAAAATTTAATTAAAGAGTTTAAAGATTGGATTCAAATACAAAGTGCCTTGGATAAAATATACTATTACGTTTACCCAGTAGTCGTCATATTAAGGTTCTGCCTTATTACGAAGGTTCTAGCCCCCTATTTCCAATCGAACTAGGTGTAATTTACAATTTTGGATTCTCCAATCTTCTGACAGAAAATTTTCTCTGTAAGCTCACTTTTGTGTAGTTGGCAAGCCTAACAGTTCAATTGAATGATTCATATAAAGAAGCCAATGGACTATTTCAATGAAACTCACTAGATTTTCATTTGAATGAATTGCTAGTTATCGATAGAACATAATTATGGGAACAAAGTGGGGATATTCTTGGGGGACGAACCCGTTTATAAGGTTTTTTCATCCGGAAGTTGGGTTCTACGGACCTGATTAATAAAAAAGGTAACTTTAAAGTTTATGAAAATACCTATCCATTGAGTGATGATATGAAGTAGTTATTTGAAACCGTTCGAGAAATATCGGCTACGCCTTTTTTTAATTACCGCCCACTTTTTCACCTCGAGTGATAGAAAAATATTCTTATCGCCCTTAGGTTTTTGCATTTTATTAGGTTTTTGCATTTTATTAATAAAATGCAAAAACCTAAGGGCGATAAGAATATGTTTCTATCACTCGAGTTGAAAAAGTGGGCGGTAATTAAAAAAAGGTTGACTATCCCTGGCGTAGCCGATATTTCTCGAACGGTTTCAAATAACTACTTCATATCATCACTCAATGGATAGGTATTTTCATAAATTTTAAAATTACCTTTTTTATTAATTTGTCATTACCTTTGAAGGGAAAAAAAACTTTTTTTGTGATTCAATCTATAGGCTACAATTATAAGCCGAACATGACAACACGGTGAAGAGAATGTGGACAATTAATTAGAAGGACTGTACTGAATATTGGGAATATATTGGTAATATTCGAAAAATATGTCAGTGTAAGGAAGAGGTGATGTTGACCTTTACAGAGTGTGCAAGTATCACGAAATATTACGCAGGATCGGAATAAAAATCCGCAGAAAGATAGAGTTCTGTGGTAGTTGTGTAGAATATCGTATGGTCGGCCGCGTCCGACTATACTGTTCCGCTCACTGGTATATTAGATATTATCCTTCTATTAACTATGGATTTATCCATTCCTTTAACTAAAGCTTAGGCTCTACTGACAAATACAACATTCGCAATTGCATTCGGAATTTTACTTACCCAAATCATAGATAGATGTATTTGTGTATATTTCTATTACAACCTTTGCCATAATCAGTCCATAGAATTCGTACTTCCCCACAGGCGCCTACCTATGTCATTGTTATCTAAGGCTATGCAGACATTTTCTATTTCAAATACAGAAAATAATGACTAATAACTTTTTGTGCTTTAATCGACTGAATGTGTCTGCAACAATATTTAATTGCATTTTATTCCTAGATCTAATTAAATGATGCTATCAAATGTGACCTTCAACACTAATCGTATTTCATTCGTAGAATCTGTTAGTGTGTTTTGTAGTTGATAAAATGTTAACAACAGTGAACGTGATCGGAATATTTAAAACGTGTACATAATTTAAATTCAAAACCAGTGAGCGGAGCAGTATAGTCGGACGGGTCCGACCATATGATACCCTACACAACTACCACGGAACTCAAATTTTCTGCGGATGTTTATTCCGGGCCTGGGCAATATTTCGTGATATTTGCACCCTCTTGCCCGATTAGAGTTAAACAGCACCTCTTCCTCACACTGACATATTTTCCGAATATTACGAGTATTCAGTACCTCCATTTTTCCAGATTCCCTCCACAGTGGGTTGTGTTGACATGTTCGGCTTTCATTTGTGGTCTGTAGATCGACTCGAAAATAACACATAAAATTAAGTCTTCGTCCCACTTCATTCCAAAATTATTATCTGATCATCCCCGAAAATTATAGGCGTTGTCCTTGACCCTAACTGGAACCTCATGGAACATTTCAAAGTGATAATGGGTTACTAAATAATATACAAATACGGAATATAATTGGTATTAATTTAAAAGTCAACCAATTCTCTTGGATATAATATCAACTTATCTGGTCTATATCCTTCAGGGGTAAATATATACGCTATAGAACACAAATTTTGTCATTTTTCACACAAAAGTCAGGGTCCGTTTGACTAAATATTGACCGATCTTTATCAAAATCGGCATGCTTATTCCTTGGCCCGATCCCCTTCTCCATGCAAAATTTCCCGATGTTCGGGACATTATTGCGGCCTCTGGAGCGACCAGAAAAACCGACAAAAATTTAGTATTTGGTCTATTTCATCCCCTAAATATTAACCGATCTTTCCCGAAAACAATAGGGGTCTTCATTGGCCAGAACCCATCCTACATGCAAAATTTCGTGAAGATTGGTCCATAACTGTGGCCTGTATCGTGTTTACAAATTATAATGGACAGACGGACGGACGGACAGACGGACGCACATGTCTAGATCGACTCAGCTAGTCGAGATATGACGATCGGTATACTTAAAGGTGGTCTAGGACCAATATTTCGCGGCGTTACAAACTTTTGGGGCTGCACAAAGCTATAATACTCTGACAACATAGTTGTGTAGGGTATAAAAATATGTTTTTTATAAAAATTTACGCACCAAATCTTCGTCTTTGGAACCCAATTGCAAAGAAGCTACGGTGAGCACATTCATGAGATATATATTCATACACTAAAGAAGCAAAATCACGAGTTCTACAATTCTATAATTAGTTTAGTCCATTATCTGGATGCGCATCATAATCATAAGAAAAATTCAAAAAACACTGAAAATCCGGCTTCAAAATGTCAGCATCCTTTTTGGGTGGATGCAGTGATTTTATCAAAAAATCATACATTAGAACCATAGGATATTCTGCAACTTAGTCACTGACACCAAATATGCCTGCGTTGTGTAGTTTAGCCACAAATCAGGAAGAAACACAAATAAACTCGTTGTCTTCAACACATTTTCACTCATTTTTTTACGTTAACACCATCACAGTTTCCACGCAACTTATTATTTATTACCACTATTTTAAGATTTTGACAAAAACACATCTTTTTATAGAGATGAATTTAAATTATATGCAATATGTTCATATTTCGCGAGTTATAACCTTGCAAACCTCAGTTTCAAGGAATTTAAAAATTTTTGTGATTTCCCATATATTCCATCATACAATAGCAACATTAGAACAGTGGTAGGCATTGGAGATCAAACAAATCAAATCATATGGCATTTCCTGGATTCTTTTACAAGGTAATCGTATATATAATATATAATCAATTATATATTTAAGCCGAACAGTGATCTGGACTACCATAAGTCATGTTCCTCATCTTAAAACTTGGGGTATAATTTGGGTCCATGGGATCTTCTTTATTTTTCCTGTTCCCCTTACATTTTTCATGAGTGCTGAATAAGGACACATGAAATATTTTTCTATAGACATTTCTAATTACTTGTATTATTACCAATCCCAGAAGATTGTGAATATTAATCTTTAGCTTATTAACTTCTATCAAAGGTTGGTAATAATAAAATATTCCATTTGACGCATCATAATAATTAATATTAATGTGTGTTTCTTGCATATCTAAAATGTTTGAAATTTGTTAAGAACGCTTGAAAATTGTAGAGTTTTCCGTGAAATATATTTTATTATGCAAAAAATATTTACAACCAAACTACAGTGGACCGTTTTTATAAGCAAATTTATAATCTGTATACTTCTATAAAAATCTGAAATTAAGAAGCCATGTAATTTAAAAAGAACCTTCACAAAGTTAAATGTTTTTTCCCAATTTTAATATTCGTCCCCTTTTAGGGGTACTCCAGATATAACCTCCTTTTTATACCCTTAACCACACTGTGGTACTGGGTATTGTGTCTTTGTGCATATATTTGTAACAGGAAAAAAATCGAAATAGACCCATGGTTCCTTTTGAGAATATGCATACAATCACTTTCTGAGTCGGTTTATACATGTCCGTCTGTCCATGTATTTTTGTTAACAAAGTACGGGTCCCATTTATGTTCCGATTTAAATGAAATTTGGCACAGGTCACTTAATAGGCCCAAGGACGAAATTGGAGAAAATAGGTTCAGATTTAGATATTGCTCCCATATATATTTTCGTCCGATTTTAACTTATTGATGCACCAAACTCCCAATAGTAATCCGATTGAGACAAAATTTTGCACAGAGTATTGAATTAGGTCTAGATAGTTATATGCCAAGTTATGTTGAAATAGGTTCCGATTTAGATATAGCTCTGATTTATAGTTTCGTCCGATTTAATATAAATAGTGCAACAAACTCCCAATAGTGGTCCGACTAAAACAAAATTTTGCACAGATTATTGAATTAGGTCCCGACTGATGTATGTGAAATGTTGTTGGAATCGGTTCAAATTTAGATATAGCTTATACATGTAGTTTCGTCCTATTTTATGTAAATAAAGCTCCATACTGCCAATATTTATCCGATTGAGACAAAATTTTGCACAGAGTACTGAGTTAGGTCCCGATTGATGTATGTGAAATTTCTATAACTACAGGATATTGTAGATATTAACATGTCTTGCATGTACCCATAGTGGTGAAGGGTATCATATAGTCGGCCCCGTCCGACTTTTGAACTTTCCTTACTGGTGTATTTATGTCATTGACCATTGGCTTCAGTCGTTCACACATCACCCTGGTTAGCACTTTATATGCGAGGGGGGAGACCAATTTCTCCATAGTTGGCACATATCATGTCTCCTGTGTCTGTGCATTCCTCTGGCCAAATTGTATTAATGAGTTGATGCATGCTCCTGATTAGCATCTGACCACCGGTCTTGAACAGTTCGGCTGGTTGAGTCTAAACTGAGTTTTGTTTAAACCGATTCAGACACTGATATAGCTCCCATATATATTTATTTTAGTTGTACGCTTGAAACGAAATGTTGCTATTGTATTATGCAAAGACCCTACGTCTTTTCAAAGGACACAAAATTTTTGTTTATGTCCAAAGTTGTGTAGGGTATCGTATAACCGAGTCTGACCGATTTATGTACTTTTTCACAGGCTTTAAATACTCTTCCCATAAATAAATCAATAATACAATATTGGCAACATTGTAAATTTTCTCATAAAAGTTCTTGGGTTAAATTTGTATACAATTTACAAGCAACCCTATATTGAATGCATAATTACAATAAATGCCAAAGTTGAAATATAACCCCAATAGTTATAAACAAAAACTTCAACTTTAAGCGCAATTAAAACTTTCGTCGATATTAGTTAATAAAAACAATATTTAATTGACCATATTTTCTTTCGGTTTTTTATGGTGCAGGAGCAACAAGAAATATGCATTACTAGCATTTGAATTTATACTGGGTTTGTGTGTATGTAATTTGAAATCATTTCATTACGATTTTCTTCCCTTGGTTCTTGTGGTGATGGCGAAGAAAAAGTGCAACAATGTGAAAATTTATATTTCTCAATATTTGATTGTCTTTCATTATATGATGGTTTTTTCACCTTTTTTTTTGGAATTTTGAGATGTTAGTATTCTTCAAGAATTGTAGAGAGAGTATAATTAATATGAAGCTGTATATTTTTGACAATTTTTTTCAACACTCCACCATAATGTGGATCGTATATTAATTTTGTCATTCTGTTGTAATACAGATGTTTAATATTGCCAATGAATGGTTTTGGGACAGCCTCCTAATATTCGGTGATATTTGTCACGGTTTTCAACGGAATGGGCTGTTATTTTATATTTTGATTTTTAGTGGTTCCAAGTATGATGCTAATATTCAAATCTGTTCTTTTGTGCAGTAAATCCTAGCTATTTGGATTGATTGCCCATATTTAAAATGGCCAATGGATTTAACAAACGCCATCTCTTTAACAATGGGATTGGTGTTGAATGCTTCGTTTAACCCGAGATTTTCTTTTGTTTCCCCGGTTTTCATTGTACATAATTTCCATTGGACAACAGTCGTCATGTTTCCATCCTATAGAAGTTCGGTGGATTTTTTTTTTGTTTTCTTTTTACTATCAATTGGAGTGTTGAATAATAAATGGCCAACATCAACAATCGATTTCATGGTAAAACGAATGGCATTTACAAGTAAATGTAGGTGGTTGCACTGACACCACATAATGGTTGTCCAGACATCAAATAGACCGTTTGCTACGAATAATATTTTGTGTTGCTCTTATCTGGGGCCATAAAATGTTTTGTAAAATATATGTAGAGACATTTTCTGATGACGATGGTGTATGTGTGGTATTGCTGTGTGCATAGCAATTTATGCGAAAACTGCAATAAATTTATTGAAATGTATTTGTATTTTCGAACTGGTAGCTATCAGACTTTGGTTAACGAATTGAACGCAGACAGGATATTAAAATGTTGTTTGTTCGATATTTGTAAGATAAATAAAAATGAGATTTATGAATATTTTTAGTAAAGAGAGCACTTAAAAGACAATTCGACCAAGCTGAACTTTTTAAACACTGCACCATAGGGCTATTGACAGTTATTTGAGATAAACATGTCAATACCACGTGGAACTATACTAAGCAAAAATAGACGGGATCTTTATACAGTGGATATTACATACAAGTGAACTTATGAAAACATTGTTTCCCAATCTGTGTAACCAGAAATACTAAAATTTGAAGTTACTTTTGATGTCAATTTTATAAACAATCCACATTTATTGCATTATTTTTTCCACTACACGAGATGACTACATTATACTATCGTGACTTCTGATGTAATAAATAATGGGCGTGATCGTATTGTAGGGGTTATACCATAAAATGAACAAATTAAAAAATCTCAAACCCCCAAAACAAAGACCAATATATATATATATATATATATATAGACTTTTTGTGTGAAATAATAGTATTCTGGGGCGTATATACCTGCTCCTGAAGGACACATATGTTGATAGCGTATTCAGATATAGTGTTGTATGTACTTGGATGTAGGAGTTACACGCAAATATTTGAATACGGTATTATATTGCTTAGTATTACTATTACCTCAGTAGAGGGCGTAAATGTCACGATGATCGCTTTGAAATTTTACATGAAGTTCCGGCTATGGATCTTCATGTTCGGACGACGCCTTCATGGTTAAGGACGACACCTATAATTTTCGGTGTTGTTGAGCTGATATTTAGGGGGTGTAATGAACCTAACGTCACATAGATTACACTGTGAAGGGCATCTGACCAAAAAGTTAGAACGGATGTTTAGAGTATTATCTGTCAATATTTTCAAGGTCAAGTCGATCAAAACCTAAAGTGACCGAATTTTTATTTTATTGCGGAAATATTCACACCGGGTAAACAAAATTTGGAAAATATCCCAGGCTGGGAAAGTGGAGCTGTTTTCCTATAATCGACCAAGAGGTTGCATATATCGCGAAATATTGTCAGGCTCAGAATATATATGATCGGCCCAGGCCCAGGCCCGCTCCGCTGTTCTTCACGCTAATTGTTGCAAGTATTATTGTTTGGTTATCATTTACGACC
>NW_026873094.1:0-13962 GCF_032173495.1 Musca vetustissima | reverse complement strand
ACACCATTTTACCGCTAATACATGAAGAGTGAGTGAATAATTCTCATTCACTTGATAAAGCCATATGGATCAGGGATGGAAAATTCAGTACAATAGTACTTTTTTCAGTACCTTTTTACCCAAAAAAAAAAAAAAAAAAAAAAATACCGTAGTACCCCCGTGACCATTTCAGTACCATTCCAATCCTCCATTAAACCATGATATATATATTTTTTTGGATTAGAATTTGTGATGGATTTGACCGGCTAAAGTATTGCAGATAAAGATACTGATGTGATTGCAAATTTTTTCTTAAAAAAATGAATGGGTTCACGACTGATAACTGTTCAGTTATGATTATAATTACAAACATTAAATTAATTTATCAGTTCCAATCTCAATTTGGCGTACTCTGTGCTATCTCCTGAGGTAGGCAAATTGATGACATTCATAGTCGTCGTGATTACTTCAATAATTTCAAGAGCACTTTGGAACTGAAATTCGTGTTAGTTTGGGGTATATTGACTTTCGAGGAAGAGGAAGTCAATAGCATACATATTCAAATGCAATCGAAAGAAGCAAGAATTCTCATATTATTACCATCAGAAAGATAGACTAAGTGGTGATATCTTGAAAATCGATCTTTATGAAACTGAATATTTTTTTTTATTTTCTTGAAAAAAAGTACTCTTTTATTACAAAAAGTACTCTTTTTATACCTTTTCACATTTTTCATTTTCCATCCCTGATATGGATAAGTGTTCCACTTTGCATCACTGAAGTTGTCGAGAACCAGAGTCACACATCTATGATAAAGCCATATGGATAAGTGTTCCACTTGGCATCACTGAAGTTGTCGAGAACCAGAGTCAAACACACTAACGCATTTTAATTTTGGGCACCTATGGTTTATCTCAGCCCTAGACAAAACCACTCGTTATAAATGTAACGTGACCGTCACATAACTCCATAACATATTCATCATAAAATACAACTAATACTGCCCACCCTAATATCCATACATTTTTCTTATAAATACTACCCACCCTAATATCTATAACACCATTTTACCGCTAATACAACAACACATGACTTGTACGATCAACAATACAACCAAACAAGCATATATGCTTACTCATTCCCCCATTGTAACTTCATTGCATTTGGCACTGAAGAGTGAGTGAATAATTCTCATTCACTTGATAAAGCCATATGGATAAGTGTTCCACTTTGTATAAAGTGTATAAAGTGTATAAAGTGTATAAGTGTATAAAGTGTATAAAGTGTATAAAGTGTATAAAGTGTATAAAGTGTATAAAGTGTATAAAGTGTATAAAGTGTATAAAGTGTATAAAGTGTATAAAGTGTATAAAGTGTATAAAGTGTATAAAGTGTATAAAGTGTATAAAGTGTATAAAGTGTATAAAGTGTATAAAGTGTATAAATAAATTGTATAAAGTGTATAAAGTGTATAAAGTGTATAAAGTGTATAAAGTGTATAAAGTGTATAAAGTGTATAAAGTGTATAAAGTGTATAAAGTGTATAAAGTGTATAAAGTGTATAAAGTGTATAAAGTGTATAAAGTGTATAAAGTGTATAAAGTGTATAAAGTGTATAAAGTGTATAAAGTGTATAAAGTGTATAAAGTGTATAAAGTGTATAAAGTGTATAAAGTGTATAAAGTGTATAAAGTGTATAAAGTGTATAAAGTGTATAAAGTGTATAAAGTGTATAAAGTGTATAAAGTGTATAAAGTGTATAAAGTGTATAAAGTGTATAAGTGTATAAAGTGTATAAAGTGTATAAAATGTATAAAGTGTATAAAGTGTATAAGTGTATAAGTGTATAAAGTGTATAAAGTGTATAAAGTGTATAAAGTGTATAAAGTGTATAAGTGTATAAAGTGTATAAAGTGTATAAAGTGTATAAAGTGTATAAGTGTATAAAGTGTATAAAGTGTATAAAGTGTATAAAGTGTATAAAGTGTATAAAGTGTATAAAGTGTATAAGTGTATAAGTGTATAAGTGTATAAGTGTATAAGTGTATAAGTGTATAAAGTGTATAAAGTGTATAAAGTGTATAAAGTGTATAAAGTGTATAAGTGTATAAGTGTATAAGTGTATAAAGTGTATAAAGTGTATAAAGTGTATAAAGTGTATAAAGTGTATAAAGTGTATAAGTGTATAAGTGTATAAAGTGTATAAAGTGTATAAAGTGTATAAAGTGTATAAAGTGTATAAAGTGTATAAAGTGTATAAAGTGTATAAAGTGTATAACACACATAAAGTGTATAACATACACATAAACACATAACAGTGTATAAACACATAAACACATAAACACATAAAGTGTATAACACATAAAGTGTATAAAGTGTATAAAGTGTATAACGTGTATAACGTGTATAACGTGTATAAGTGTATAAGTGTATAAGTGTATAAGTGTATAAAGTGTATAAAGTGTATAAAGTGTATAAAGTGCATAAAGTGTATAAAGTGTATAAAGTGTATAAAGTGTATAAAGTGTATAAAGTGTATAAAGTGTATAAAGTGTATAAAGTGTATAAAGTGTATAAAGTGTATAAAGTGTATAAAGTGTATAAAGTGTATAAAGTGTATAAAGTGTATAAAGTGTATAAAGTGTATAAAGTGTATAAAGTGTATAAAGTGTATAAAGTGTATAAAGTGTATAAAGTGTATAAAGTGTATAAAGTGTATAAAGTGTGTATAAAGTGTATAAAGTGTATAAAGTGTATAAAGTGTATAAAGTGTATAAAGTGTATAAAGTGTATAAAGTGTATAAAGTGTATAAAGTGTATAAAGTGTATAAAGTGTATAAAGTGTATAAAGTGTATAAAGTGTATAAAGTGTATAAAGTGTATAAAGTGTATAAAATGTATAAAGTGTATAAAGTGTATAAAGTGTATAAAGTGTATAAAGTGTATAAGTGTATAAGTGTATAAGTGTATAAGTGTATAAAGTGTATAAAGTGTATAAAGTGTATAAAGTGTATAAAGTGTATAAAGTGTATAAAGTGTATAAAGTGTATAAAGTGTATAAAGTGTATACACTTTATACACTTTATACACTTTATACACTTTATACACTTTATACACTTTATACACTTTATACACTTTATACACTTTATACACTTTATACACTTTATACACTTTATACACTTTATACACTTTATACACTTTATACACTTTATACACTTTATACACTTTATACACTTTATACACTTTATACACTTTATACACTTTATACACTTTATACACTTTATACACTTTATACACTTTATACACTTTATACACACTTTATACACTTTATACACTTTATACACTTTATACACTTTATACACTTTATACACTTTATACACTTTATACACTTTATACACTTTATACACTTTATACACTTTATACACTTTATACACTTTATACACTTTATACACTTTATACATACACTTTATACACTTTATACACTTTATACACTTTATACACTTTATACACTTTATACACTTTATACACTTTATACACTTTATACACTTTATACACTTTATACACTTTATACACTTTATACACTTTATACACTTTATACACTTTATACACTTTATACACTTTATACACTTTATACACTTTATACACTTTATACACTTTATACACTTTATACACTTTATACACTTTATACACTTTATACACTTTATACACTTTATACACTTTATACACTTTATACACTTTATACACTTTATACACTTTATACACTTTATACACTTTATACACTTTATACACTTTATACACTTTATACACTTTATACACACTTTATACACTTTATACACTTTATACACTTTATACACTTTATACACTTTATACACTTTATACACTTTATACACTTTATACACTTTATACACTTTATACACTTTATACACTTTATACACTTTATACACTTTATACACTTTATACACTTTATACACTTTATACACTTTATATACTTTATACACTTTATACACTTTATACACTTTATACACTTTATACACTTTATACACTTTATACACTTTATACACTTTATACACTTTATACACTTTATACACATTTTGTACACTTTATACACTTTATACACTTTATACACTTTATACACTTTATACACTTTATACACTTTATACACTTTATACACTTTATACACTTTATACACTTTATACACTTTATACACTTTATACACTTTATACACTTTATACACTTTATACACTTTATACACTTTATACACTTTATACACTTTATACACTTTATACACTTTATACACTTTATACACTTTATACACTTTATACACTTTATACACTTTACCCACCTCAATATTTAGTAGTAAATAACGTCTCACCCTAAACCTAAGCCAGTATCATTACCTGCGTACTTCAACTTCATTGCATTAAACAACAGACAACTTCTTTGAAGTACACAATAATTCTCATTCACTTCATAGTACCATACGGACATATGTTCCACTTTTGCCATGCCGAAGTGGTCGACCTCGGACGTTACCGAACTACGAGTGACGAAGATGTGTGGCTTGTCCGCAGTCTCGTATACTGGTGAATGTTAACGACGATTCGACCTCGCTCATAGCCAGCTCCTCGCTCTTTGCCAGCTCCTCGCTCATAGCCAGCTCCTCGCTCTTTGCCAGCTCCTCGCTCATAGCCAGCTCCTCGCTCTTTGCCAGCTCCTCGCTCTTTGCAAGCTCCTCGCTCATAGCCAGCTCCTCGCTCTTTGCAAGCTCCTCGCTCATAGCCAGCTCCTCGCTCTTTGCCAGCTCCTCGCTCATAGCCAGCTCCTCGCTCTTTGCCAGCTCCTCGCTCTTTGCAAGCTCCTCGCTCATAGCCAGCTCCTCGCTCTTTGCAAGCTCCTCGCTCATAGCCAGCTCCTCGCTCTTTGCCAGCTCCTCGCTCATAGCCAGCTCCTCGCTCTTTGCCAGCTCCTCGCTCATAGCCAGCTCCTCGCTCTTTGCCAGCTCCTCGCTCTTTGCAAGCTCCTCGCTCATAGCCAGCTCCTCGCTCTTTGCCAGCTCCTCGCTCATAGCCAGCTCCTCGCTCTTTGCCAGCTCCTCGCTCATAGCCAGCTCCTCGCTCTTTGCCAGCTCCTCGCTCTTTGCAAGCTCCTCGCTCATAGCCAGCTCCTCGCTCTTTGCCAGCTCCTCGCTCTTTGCAAGCTCCTCGCTCATAGCCAGCTCCTCGCTCATAGCCAGCTCCTCGCTCTTTGCCAGCTCCTCGCTCATAGCCAGCTCCTCGCTCTTTGCCAGCTCCTCGCTCTTTGCAAGCTCCTCGCTCATAGCCAGCTCCCCGCTCATAGCCAGCTCCCCGCTCATAGCCAGCTCCCCGCTCATAGCTAGCTCCATACTAATAACTACTAACCGAACCCTGAAAAACCCGAACCCTGAAAACCCCGAACCTGCCGACCAACAACGAGTCGATTGTATCCTGCCCTGATCCCCGACGAGCCGACTGTAGCCAGCCGATCTTCAACGAGCCGACACCAGCAAGCCGAGTACCTACGAGCCGACTGCATCCGACCGAACACCAACGAGCCGACTGTAGCAAGCCGAGTACCTACGAGCCGAGCCGATTGCATCCGACCGAACACCAACGAGCCGACTGTAGCAAGCCGAGTACCTACGAGCCGATTGCATCCGACCGAACACCAACGAGCCGACTGTAGCAAGCCGAGTACCTACGAGCCGACTGTAGCAAGCCGAGTACCTACGAGCCGATTGCATCCGACCGAACATCAACGAGCCGACTGTAGCAAGCCGAGTACCTACGAGCCGATTGCATCCAATCGAACATCAACAAGCCGACATCAGCTAGCCGAGTATCTTCGAGCCGACTGTAGCCAGCCGATCTCCAACGTACCGACACCAGCTAGCCGATCCCCAACGAGCCGACTGTAGCCAGCTGATCCTCAACGAGCCGACATCAGCTAGCCGAGTATCTTCGAGCCGACTGTCGCCAGCCGATCTCCAACGTACCGACAACAGCTAGCCGATCCCCAACGAGCCGACTGTAGCCAGCCGATCCTCAACGAACCGACATCAGCTAGCCGAGTATCTTCGAGCCGACTGTCGCCAGCCGATCTCCAACGTACCGACAACAGCTAGCCGATCCCCAACAAGCCGACTGTAGCCATCCGATTCTCAACGAGCCGACATCAGCTAGCCGAGTATCTCCAAGCCGACTGTAACCAGCCGTACAACCCGAATACCAACCAGCCAATTAGTTGCGAGCCGACTTAATCACCCCCGCTACCATTACCGATTAGAAGATTCCAACCGAAAAGCTTATCTCACCTCCCGACTATTATTCATATTGTAAACACCAGAGTATTATAATAAAGATTGAAATTGTAATCACTCGTGTTTTTACTTAAGGTTTGTGGGTCCTTAGGTTGACCCTGGCAGCGACTGAGTTTACTTCAGCCTTAGATAAAACCACTCGTTATAAATGGCGCCCGAGCAGGGACCCGACGAAAAGACGAACAGCGAAAAACCGAAATCCACCGCCAGCGAGGATTCGTCGTGGTCCATGAATAATAGTAGGAACCATTCGGAGGTAAGCGACTTCTTAAGTCCGGAATCACTTAGCTGGATATATTTGCTGAAACGAGAGCAATTAATTGAACAAAGTCAAAAAGTTGGACTTCATACCGAAGGCTACACCGTAGATCACCTTCGGAAACAACTAAGCAAACATATTAGAGAGAAACGAACACGTGCATCGGCTGAGAACCTATTACGGGAATTAGAGAAGGAAGTGAAAACTTCGGTGCCAGCATTCCTACCAGAGACATCTTTGGAAGTTCCTGCATCAATAGAACGTACCACGAGTACAATGTCAGACCACGAGTTAATGAATATAATTCACCGTTGGTCACTTAAATTTTCGGGTGATCACGACCTGATCGATTTCCTCGAGCGTTTTGAAGAACTCGCCGAGTGTTACAGCATTCCCCTGGATCGTCTACTCCCTTCGCTCCTGACCATATTAGAAGGAAATGCGCTGAAATGGTACCGAGTGAAACGAGACGACATCCACACATGGAGCGAGTTCCGATCAGAAGCCGAAAAATTCTTCCTGTCCAAACGGTACCTAAGCCAGATAGAGCATTCCTTCTACAATCGCCGCCAGCAGAACAAGGAAAAAGCTAAAGATTACATATTAACAATGCTCACCACTTCGCGGCGTCATCCACAGTTAAAATCGATGAACCATCTGGATCGCATATACGACGGCCTTCGACCGGAGTACAGACATTATGTACGGCGATCTGACTTCCAGACCTTAGATGAACTGATAAGCCTAACCGACGACTTCGAGCTGATAAAACGGGACGAGGCCCGAATGGAAAAATTCCATACGTCGCACATGCTCCATGCAGCAGATGCCCCCTACTCACGGAGTACGCACTGTTGGCGCTGCAAACGCCCCGGTCATACGCGGTGGCGGTGTCGACAAATTCCGATTCGTTTTTGTTCTCGTTGTGGTAAAGATGACGTCCTTTCACGAGACTGCGACTGCATAGATACCGATCGTAGGAGTTCGGGATCCCCAACACCTCAACCGGTTAGTCGGTATTATATTCCCGTGTGTGTTGAGGGGATCAACGTAAATGCCCTAATTGATACCGGAGCATCGCTTAGCTACATTGATGAGACTATGCGACGGAAGTTACATTCAAAAGGAGTATCTCCCGGCACGACGAAAAGAATGATCCAAATGGCCGACCAGAGGGTAACGTGTTGCGAATCGGATCTTCGGTTAAAAGTCGAGTATAGAGGAAAGATTACTAACCTTTGCGTCACCGTGCTTCCAACTCTCGCCGAACCACTGATATTAGGTATGGACTTCCTCGTGAGGCGTAGTTGCAGGTTGACTCTAGATGGAGAAATGGTAGTGCGAACTAGAGATGAACCGACCATCGATTATGCCCATACGATAACATCTCGGGATTTTCTTACAGCCGAACAGGAAGCCGTTAAGCACTATGCTCCTACGCCACACAGAAAAGTTCTCGCAGTCCAAGGGCCTATGTACGATGGCCAAACACACAATAAAATTGAAACATCACGAACCAATAAAACAGCGGTACATACCCCGCAACCCAGCCATGATGGAAGTAATTAATGCCGAAATCGACAACCTACTGTCACAAGATAAGATTGAACCTTCTCGTAGTCCATACAGTGCCCCGGTGGTATTGGCTCGAAAGAAACAAGGAGGTTGGCGAATGTGTATAGACTACAGGCAACTAAACGAAGCCAGTGAACCCGATGCCTACCCTTTGCCCCAAATAAATTCTATATTGGATCAACTGAGAGAAGCGAAGTTTATTTCTACATTGGATTTGAAAAGTGGGTATTGGCAAATTCCATTGGACGAAGGCTCCCGACCGTGCACAGCCTTCACGGTACCTGGTCGCGGGCTATTCCATTGGAAGGTGATGCCCTTTGGCCTACATTCGGCACCGGCGACCTTCCAAAGAACCCTAGACCAAATAATTGGCTCAGACCTCCACCCTCTCGTTTTCGTTTATTTAGATGATATAATCGTACTGGGACGAAGTTTCCCCGAGCATCTCCATGTACTAGAAACCGTCTTTGAACGATTGCAGAACGCGGGAATGCAGATCAACGTTCAGAAGTGTGAGTTCGTGCGAAGATCGATCAAATACCTAGGACACATCGTAACACCCGAGGGCATTCACACGGATCCAGACAAAGTAGAAGCTGTCCGAAAACTCCCCCCTCCATCCAATTTGAAAGAACTACGTCGTATATTAGGAATGGCATCATGGTATAGACGATTCATACCAAACTTCGCAAAAGTTGTAAGCCCACTAAATCAGCTTCAGAAGAAATCGGCACAATGGAAATGGGGACCAACACAAGCGGAAGCATTCGAAAACCTGAAACGAAAACTGACCGAGGCACCCGTACTAGCGTGCCCCGACTTCACACGACAATTCTTCCTTCAAACCGATGCCAGCCTGGAGGGTTTGGGCGTTGTTCTGTTCCAGCGACCAGCAGAACACGAATCAGTAATAGCATACGCCAGTCGTTCACTCTCCGATCTGGAAAAGAAATATTCGACGACCGAACAGGAGTGCCTGGCCATCCTCTGGGGCATTAGGAAAATGCGACCATATCTCGAAGGGTACCGATTCACCGTAATAACGGATCACCATTCCTTGAAATGGCTGCACTCGTTACAGAATCCCTCCGGTCGTCTCGCAAGATGGGCACTGGAGCTCCAGCAATACGACTTCGAGATAGAATATCGGAAGGGGAGTCTAAACGTCGTAGCTGATGCTTTGTCCCGATCTCCCTTACCCGACACCGAGGAATGTTTTGCACTTTCGTCTATTCCCAGTGATTGGTATTCGAAGTTAATGAAGAAAGTGGCCAGTGGCATCCAAAAATATCCCGATTTTCAGATCATAGAAGGCCACCTATACAAACATATACCTCGTAAAAACGCTTTTGACTCGCGGCCCGAGTGGAAACGCTGTGTCCCCATCGAAACACGAACGGATGTACTCCGTGACCATCACAATTCGACACGTGCTGGCCATTTCGGTGTTTTTAAAACATTAAAACGGATCCAGGAGAACTTCTACTGGCCCGGTATGTCTCGGGACGTACGGAATTACGTCCGAAGTTGCGATACATGTGCACGGCACAAAGTAGAGCAAAAAGCCCCATGCGGCTATATGCATACCATGCAATGCTCGGCACCTTGGGAGCTCGTGTGTGCGGATTTCATTGGTCCACTTCCGAGGTCCAAGCAAGGAAATACTTCATTACTGGTCATCATTGATAAATTCAGCAGATGGGTAGAACTGATCGCAACAAGAAGAGCAGTTGCCCAAGACGTCATTAAAGCTCTTAAAGAACGGGTTATCTACAGGTTCGGATGTCCGAAGTCTTTATTAACCGACAATGGTGTACAATTTACGAGTCGTCTGTTATCATCTTTTCTCGCGGACCACCACATCGATCATCGAACCACTGCATATTACGCCCCCCACGAGAACCCCACGGAACGTACCAACCGAGTGGTAAAAACAATGATTGCCCACAACACTGGTTCAGATCACCGCCTATGGGACCAATACTTACCCGAAATTGCGTTTGCCATCAATACAGCTGTTAACGAGTCCACCAAATACTCGCCTGCCGAAATAATATTCGGACATAATATCTATGCTTCGAATACTTTGCCCGTCCTTAATCCTGAAAAGCCGAAGACTAACACTATGTACAAGGAATTATGGGGGGATGTGGAGAAGAATATCAAGGAGGCCAGCCGCAAGCAACAACACTATTACAATCTTCGACGTAGACAATGGTCACCGACAGTCGGTGATCAGGTATGGGTAAAAGATCGACAATTATCATCAGCTGCAGAAAAGTTCAACCAAAAATTAGCACCCAAGTACCATGGTCCATGCACTGTCTCGTCTGTCATCCACGCCAACATAGTCGAAGTAAGAGATGAAAGGCAAAGGACAAGGAGAGTGAATGTCCAAGATCTCAAACCTTACCACAATAACATCACCACATCCGTAAAAACACAGTAAACAAATATCAATTCACAAATTCCACTCCCAAAGAGAAAAAGGAAATAACAAAGACAGCAAATATCCCGTTAAAATCCTAAATCAAGGGAGCGAAATAGAAAGAAAAAAAAAACAAAAAAAAAAAGGGGAAACCAAGTTTAAATGGTGACGTGCCCTCCTACTTTCAATCAGTTGAAGTTGAACCACCGTGAAGACAAGATGGAACGGAAGGCCACCAAACCCCGTCGCATAGTCACCACAGCTCAGCCACCAAGACCACATGTGCCACCGATGGAAGCCAGACCGAGGATAATCAGTAACCAATTGCTGGCCCCAAGGCAGGTACACTTCCAGACTCCACCGCCATTGGCACCCATACCACGTGTAAGTGCAGGTACACAACGTTCGTCCCGTGAAGTTCGTCCCAAGTCAAATGTACAACAAGGAATGCCGATATTAGACGACGCTCCGCCCATTCTCGGCCATGAGGTCGTATCATCGACTAACCAACCTACGACTGGACCCTCGACTTCCACGAACATGGGTCTGCGAAACGACAAACCAACCAAAGATAAACGATCGGTTCCCGTACGAACAGCCGACAGGCCAAGTACGTCTACCAACATGGGCCAATCGCCGAATGACGAACTCGGAGGGACGCTGCCTTCAACCCAGCAGGCGCTGCCACAGCAAACCCCATCCCAGTTGGCCTATATTGAGCGTCAACGTTCGGGGGATGACTTATTGAAATGGCTACAAAAATTGCGCATCGCCAAACCACGTGGTCGCAGGCATCAGACGGTACTACATTACCCGAATAGACCAGCAGTGAAGGTAACATTCTTGGTATCCGGACGTGCTCGGCTCCAATGTGGTGGGGTCTCCACAGTAGTTCCTCTCGCCGATCAAACCACCGAATCCCGAACTCATGGCCAGCGTTCGGCTTAAGACAATCGTTCTCTTTTAAAGCTGTAGGACAGCAATTAATTTTAAGTTAATTTTAAATAAACTTAGTTTTAAGGAACCAAAAAAAAAAAAAAAAAATACTAATAATTAAAGCTGTAGGACAGCAAATAAAGGGAAAAAACAAACCCTTTTTATTCACATCTAAATACATATAAAAAAAAAAAATATATATATATATATATATATTAATAATAATTAAATAAAAGCTGTAGGGCAGCTGCAAAATTAGTTTAAGTTTACATGTAATAAAATGTAAACAAGAAAGATATTAATAATAAATAACATTTAAAGGTGGAGAGTACTCCACCCTGTTGATATGAGCTCGCCATTTTGGTGGGTAAAATACACCTATTAAAAGGTGGTGCGGACCTTCGGGTCAAAACTCAATCAACACTGTACATTTTATTCCTCGAAGTGAGGGGGGAGATGTAACGTGACCGTTTCATACATTATGCACGACCCCAGTTAATGTCAACCCACCTCAATATTTAGTAGTAAATAACGTCTCACCCTAAACCTAAGCCAGTATCATTACCTGCGTACTTCAACTTCATTGCATTAAACAACAGACAACTTCTTTGAAGTACACAATAATTCTCATTCACTTCATAGTACCATACGGACATATGTTCCACTTTGCCATGCCGAAGTGGTCGACCTCGGACGTTACCGAACTACGAGTGACGAAGATGTGTGGCTTGTCCGCAGTCTCGTATACTGGTGAATGTTAACGACGATTCGACCTCGCTCATAGCCAGCTCCTCGCTCTTTGCCAGCTCCTCGCTCATAGCCAGCTCCTCGCTCTTTGCCAGCTCCTCGCTCATAGCCAGCTCCTCGCTCTTTGCCAGCTCCTCGCTCATAGCCAGCTCCTCGCTCTTTGCCAGCTCCCCGCTCTTTGCAAGCTCCTCGCTCATAGCCAGCTCCTCGCTCTTTGCCAGCTCCTCGCTCTTTGCCAGCTCCTCGCTCATAGCCAGCTCCTCGCTCTTTGCCAGCTCCTCGCTCTTTGCCAGCTCCTCGCTCTTTGCCAGCTCCTCGCTCTTAGCCAGCTCCTCGCTCATAGCCAGCTCCTCGCTCATTGCCAGCTCCTCGCTCTTTGCCAGCTCCTCGCTCTTTGCCAGCTCCTCGCTCATAGCCAGCTCCTCGCTCTTAGCCAGCTCCTCGCTCATAGCCAGCTCCTCGCTCTTTGCCAGCTCCTCGCTCTTTGCAAGCTCCTCGCTCATAGCCAGCTCCTCGCTCTTTGCCAGCTCCTCGCTCTTTGCCAGCTCCTCGCTCTTTGCAAGTTCCTCGCTCATAGCCAGCTCCTCGCTCATAGCCAGCTCCCCGCTCATAGCTAGCTCCATACTAATAACTACTAACCGAACCCTGAAAAACCCGAACCCTGAAAACCCCGAACCTGCCGACCAACAACGAGTCGATTGTATCCTGCCCTGATCCCCGACGAGCCGACTGTAGCCAGCCGATCTTCAACGAGCCGACACCAGCAAGCCGAGTACCTACGAGCCGACTGCATCCGACCGAACACCAACGAGCCGACTGTAGCAAGCCGAGTACCTACGAGCCGATTGCATCCGACCGAACACCAACGAGCCGACTGTAGCAAGCCGAGTACCTACGAGCCGATTGCATCCGACCGAACACCAACGAGCCGACTGTAGCAAGCCGAGTACCTACGAGCCGACTGTAGCAAGCCGAGTACCTACGAGCCGATTGCATCCGACCGAACATCAACGAGCCGACTGTAGCAAGCCGAGTACCTACGAGCCGATTGCATCCAATCGAACATCAACAAGCCGACATCAGCTAGCCGAGTATCTTCGAGCCGACTGTAGCCAGCCGATCTCCAACGTACCGACACCAGCTAGCCGATCCCCAACGAGCCGACTGTAGCCAGCTGATCCTCAACGAGCCGACATCAGCTAGCCGAGTATCTTCGAGCCGACTGTCGCCAGCCGATCTCCAACGTACCGACAACAGCTAGCCGATCCCCAACGAGCCGACTGTAGCCAGCCGATCCTCAACGAACCGACATCAGCTAGCCGAGTATCTTCGAGCCGACTGTCGCCAGCCGATCTCCAACGTACCGACAACAGCTAGCCGATCCCCAACAAGCCGACTGTAGCCATCCGATTCTCAACGAGCCGACATCAGCTAGCCGAGTATCTCCAAGCCGACTGTAACCAGCCGTACAACCCGAATACCAACCAGCCAATTAGTTGCGAGCCGACTTAATCACCCCCGCTACCATTACCGATTAGAAGATTCCAACCGAAAAGCTTATCTCACCTCCCGACTATTATTCATATTGTAAACACCAGAGTATTATAATAAAGATTGAAATTGTAATCACTCGTGTTTTTACTTAAGGTTTGTGGGTCCTTAGGTTGACCCTGGCAGCGACTGAGTTTACTTCAGCCTTAG
>NW_026873093.1:0-14115 GCF_032173495.1 Musca vetustissima | reverse complement strand
TAAATCCACGCCTCAGTTGGCCCTTGAAAAATATTCTTTAATAAATCCACGCCTCAGTTGGGCTTTGAAAAATATTCTTTAATAAATCCACGCCTCAGTTGGCCTTTGAAAAATAGTAATCGCAACCGTGAACCACATCCAAACATTGTAATTTATGAACAACTACACTTCTCTACGTACATGCTTGGACAACATTAATTTCATAGTCCTATCAAAATAGAGCAGAGTTATATGGCTCAACATTTAGTGATGTTATGTGTGTGTGAACATACTTCTCTAAATAGCCTACATTGCATTCTCCATTGCAAAAGTATGCATCGAAATGCTGAATTGCAACTATAAAATTCCAACCAAAAGAAGTAAAGCTTATTTTAAGCATCTTATTTCATTATCATTTTCGTGACAATCTAAACTTGTACTTCTCTTATTTCGATGTTTGTGTGAAAATTCAAAATATTGAAGTATAGCTTATTTGCGTTGACGGATGGAATTAAATAACATATTTATACATCCAACAAATTTCAGAGTTCTACATCGAAACGTCCCAGTGTTATATAGTTTTAGTGCCATTTTAGTACTAATTTCCAACAAATATTTTTGCACGTCGTTCTTGTTTTAATAGCTTAAGCTACATACCAAGTTTCTGATATGTATCTCTACCGATTCCGTTTAAATATAATGTTTAGTACTTTTTAGCAGCTCTTAGTACTAAATTTCACAATTTTTTCACACATTATTTTTCGCTCGTCATAGACAAAGCTATGTACCAAATTTCAAAGTCCTAAATCGAACCATTCCCGCGCAATTCTGATTTTAGTACTTTTTAGTACTAATTTCCAAAAACCCCGCCTTATCGCACGCCTACGCACCAAACCCGACCTACGTGCCAAATTTCAAGTTTCTAGCCTTAGCCGTTTCGTCTGGGCGTTGGTGATCAGTCAGTCACTTATAACGTAACTCTTATATATATAGACTAGTATATGCCCGCTACGTTGTTAGGAGATCTTTTTGTAGTTATAGTAAAAAACGGTAATTTAGCTCTAATATACACTTCTGAAGTAAGCATTAATTTAAACCATTTCTAATAATGATAGGTCCTATATCTTATTTTTTTATTTTAACTGATTATTTATACTCTTTCGAGTCGAGCTTGATGATCTAAATTTTGCAATGAAATGGAAAGCCAGGAAAATAACCTACGTACCCACCATTGTGCAACGCGTTTCACCGTTGGTTAAGCGGTCATCAGGCATATTGGGCTATGTGGCTCTACAAAGGTCGTACGTTAATAACTTGTGTTTATTCCGCCCTGTTGCGAAACTTGCATATGCGAATTAAATAATAAAAATTTATTTCAGCTGAGCACGGGCAGGGCTCGATCTTAGGTCCTCAGAGCAACACAAATGTTGCCAGACCACTTAACGTTCTTAGCCATCAACACACTTCCAAAACGGTTTCGCAAAAGCATGTGTATACCATGGAAGCAATTGTAGCTGTGTGGATTAATTATCCATCGCTACAACAAAAATCTGCTTTGAAAAGGAATCTTCCTAGAATGAAGACAAATGTCGAACATTGACAAATTTGAATTTAATTCGCATATGCAAGTTTCGCATCAGGGCGAAACGCGTCGCATAATGGTGTGTAAGTAGGTTCTTCTCATGGCTTTCTTTTTCATTGCAAAACTTAGATCATCAAGCTCGAATCGAAAGAGTATAAATAATCACATAAAAGAGAGAGAATTTTTATCTCAAACACTCCAAGAGCTTCTTCATCTGCTTGCGCAAGTACCCATACTTCAGATCCACATAACAGCACGGGTAGTATCAGCGACATGTAGAGTGTGAGTTTGGACTGGCGTGAGGTGGCCTTGCTTTTGAGTTGTTTGCTCAGATCACAGTAGCATCAGTTGGCCATCACTATTCTTCACCGAATTTCAAAACTGATGTCATTCGTTTTGTTTATTGCGGTACCAAGGTATATAAAATTTTTGACTACCTCGGAGCTGCAGTTCTCAAGTTCCACAGTTGGTCCGAGTCTACTGGACGTCTTGCGCGTTGATACCATCAGCTTGCCGTTTACTGCCAGACCCACTTCCGCAGATTCCTTCTCAATTTGTTTAAAGGTGGCTGTTACCGCTCTCAGTGTTCGACCCATTATGTCGATGTCATCGGCGTAGGCGAGTAAGATGTGCTTTTGGTGTACAGAGTGCCATTTCTGTTCACTTTTGCCTCTCGTATGATCTTTTCCAGCAGGATATTAAAAAGTTCACACGACAAACCTTCACCTTGTCTTCACCCTTTTCGGTATTATAGGGCTCCGAGAGGTTCTTTCGAATTTAACTGCTGATCGTGTGACAGTTAAAGTTATCCTGCATAGCCGAATTAATTTTGCAGGAATGCCAAACGCAGACATTGCCTTATACACTTCTGAACGGATGCGGCTTTATAATTTATGAGTAGATGGAATATGTCAATGTATTTTTCGTGGGTTTTTTTCCAGGATTTGGCGCAGAGTGAAAATCTGGTCAATGGTGGGTTTGCCAGGTCTGAAGCCGCATTGGTATGGTCCAATAATATCATTGACCATTGGCTTCAGTCGTTCACACAGTACGCTGGATAGCACTTTATATGCGATGGGAAGGAGACTTATTCCTCTATAGTTGGTACAGATCGTCTTATCTCCTTTTTTTTTGCACGGGACACAGGATGCTGAGGTTCCAATCATTGGGCATGCATTCTTCTATCCAAATTAGTTGGGTAAGTTGAGCGTAGTATGCTTCTGCTATCGGTTGTGTTTGCAGCTTTTCGACGTCAAATGTCCGTGTTACATTAGATCGCACCATTGCTGCAACATTATGGGTGCGTACCTTGGCTGCCACAAGGCCCGAATCGATAATTTCACCCCGAATCGATCGGACGTCTAGAACACTGGATGAATGCCTTCCGTCTATCACAACATGATCGATTTGATTTCTCGTGGTTCGATCGTGAGAAATCCAAGTGGCCTTGTGTATATCGAGATGCTTGAATCTGGTGCTGCTAACTACCATGTTTTTTGCTGCCGTGAAGTCAATCAACTTCATGCCGTTGTCTGATGTTTCTTCTTGAAGGCTGAATTTTCCGACAGTGGGGCCACAGATATTTTTTCTTCCGATTTTTGCATTAAAATCTCCTAGCAGAATTTTAATGTCATGGCCAAGGAAGCGATCATATGCTGTTTCTAGGCGCTCGTAAAATATGTCTTTGGTCTGTTCATCTTTATCTTGGGTCGGAGCATGGGCACAAATGAGACTGATGAAGAAGAACTTCGCTTTTATACGGATTATAGCAATTTGCTCATCTACTGGAGTGAATCCGGAGACTAGGTCTTTTATTCTTCTGTCAACCATAAAACCACAGCCAAATTCATGTCTCGTTTCATGGCAGCTATAATACAGGGCGTAATCATCTGATTCCATTGCATTTCCTGTAAGGCAATACTATCGGTTTTGTACTTCTTGAGTATATCCGCCAGAGCGATTACTGCGCCTGTTCTGTACAACATACGAACATTCCAAGTGCAAATTCGCAGATTAGTGGGGTTTGGTTTTCTTTTTCTTTGCTTTTTCATGGTAGGGTGGGTTTTCCGAGAGTGGGCAACTAACCCGACGCCTCAACTCATTTTTTATAGTTCTATTCAGCTCACTATTTCAAGGGGTGATGCAAATAGCTACCCCGGGTGACACCGCGGGGAGGTCAGTGACCACAATTTCGATGAAAGAGGGATCAATATAAGCCTGGACTTCGCCATGTTAAAGCCAATCAGACCCGTTGCTTGGTATCTATCATCCTCTACGCCACCCGGTACTAAAAAGTACTAAATATTATATTACGAAGTCGGAATATATATCTGAAACCTGATATATAGATTAAGCTGTTACAAATAGAATGGTGTCCACAAATATTTTTTTTGGAAATTAGTACTAAATACAGCTTTGTCAATGATATATAAACAAATCAGAATGTGTGAACAAATTTTGGAAATTAGTATTAAAGGTACGGTGGAACAGGTAGGGATAGAAATCCGAAATTTGGTATGTAACTTCTGCTATTACACAAAAACTAGAATGCTATGCATAATTCTTTTGCAACGCGATACATAGATTTAATTATTACAAATACTATGCTATACAGTAATACATTTTGGAAATTAGCAATGTACAAAATATTAAATTATAATGGAAAAGTTAGAGATTGAAATCTGAAATTTAGTATGTAGCTTAAATATTACAAATAGAGCGAAATGCATAAATATTTATTGGAAAATTGTTCTAAACATTGTACCACAGTGAATGGTAACAAATATACATGTAAATTTAGAGTACAAAAATTCCCAACTCTTAGTACAAAGAAGAGGCTTGGTGTATTGGAAATTCGTACAAATTGCACCAATACAAAATATTGCACTGTGTATAGTTTTGTATATTATAAATAAATATAATACGAATCGAATACAAATACTATATATTGTGTACAGTAAAACGGATAAAGATAGGAACCTCTTATAAACTTCTTATCTGGAACTATGACAATATGTACTAAAAACTACAGCACATTAAATACGGCGGTACGGGTGGATATATCATTTGGGTACAAAGCTTTTTCTATGAAAAACAATCGGGTATGTTCTGGAACTCACACATACACTTCACCTCAAAAGTTACCTCCTGCTCTGCTTCTCGCTTGAATTGAAATTTTCAACGGCGACAAAAATAAATGCCAACATAGTACTTTGCAGAAATATTGCTGCCACACAATATAAACTGTATTCGTTTTTAACATTGATAATTTTTTATTATTTTCCAATATTTTATTATTCACAACATAAAAAATATGTATGAATGATTCTGTAATATGATGCATTTGTTGACTGATTTAAGGGGAACATTTGGTAACCCTATCTTCTACGGCCTTACTTTAAATCAGCTGTTTGTGTCAAGCAAGACATTTTGTTGAAGAATATGCAACACAAACAAATTATACGCAGTAATAACATATTATTCTATCACCATGTGCCTTTTATATTTCAAAAAAATATATTCTTTTATATAGAAAAACATAAATACACCCGAGTTTCACGATCAAAATGTATGTGTAAAGAATTCACTTCAAACGGGTGTAAAGTGTGTTACAGAACAGCTCGACGTAGAAATGTATAGATCACTTCTACCGTTGGAGTGAATGCCAGAACAAGCTCGTATGATTTTCGCAACTTTTGTTTGACATTTGTACTTAAAGTACTAAATATTGTACACGGCAGAACGAGTAGAGTTAGAGTCCTGAAATTTTGTATGTATATTAAGCTATAACAAATTAAAGTGAAAATTACTAAATAGGAAAAGTTAAACACAGATGTCGGAATTTTAGTATTTATCTTTGACTATGGAAAATACATATTTTTACCAAAAGTTATTGACTGTTATATGAAATACAGTTTCCAATCCAAAACAAAAAATTTTAAAAGCGTATTATGGTACTATTTGCATTGGTCCATCGGAAGGATCGAAAGAAATGCGGAGTAAAATCTGGGATTTTCTTAGAACATTGAAGATATGAAACTTATAAATTAAATATTTCAAATTTATTGTGTAGCTAAATTAATTTTTATTTATTTTAACATTAAAAAGATTAACTAACATCGTAGCGGGCCTATGCTAGTGAGGTTATATTTATGTAAAAAATATGTTTGCCATAAATACGAATAAAAAAATTGAAATTTACAGTTAATTTCGAAAGTAATATAAGTTTTTACCAGCCAAGAGTTTTTAAGGTCAAGAAATTTTGGTAACATTTGTAAACAAAACAACGGTCACCGCTGCGAACCAATCGTCACGAAATTTTACATTTCCGCTTCTGCCTGAAGAAGGCATTTATTTTGTTGTGAAAGTCGATCAAACACCGGTTAAAAACTTGCCAAAAAACTTCATAATAATCAAACAACTTCACAAACCGAATAAAATGGGAACCATCATAAACCAACAAGAGAACCGATATTCCCCATTTAGTGTAAGTAGCAATGTATGTGCAACATTTCATTTCTAACTTAACAATGGGTTAAAATTTAATTCTTATTAATTAGGTTTATAAAGGTTTCTCGAAATCGATTAAGATTTAGATAACTCCAATATACATTCTCGTCCGGTTTAATGTAACTTGTACACCAAAGACCTCAAATTTGTTCGAGTGTAGAATGATGTGTATTACGTTTGTGAAGATGGACGGTCGATTTTATGTTAAGGCCACACCAAGCTTTCTCAGTTCCTCCGATTGAATAGCGCCTCGTATGACCTAAACTGACGAGTGTAACGTTTCGTTGAAATCGGATCAAATTTAGATATAGCTCCAAAATACATTTTCGTTCGATTTCATTAAATGGCAGCACCATCTTACCTACAGCAATGACATTTTGCACTGGGTTGTTTAGTTATACAACAATGCAGTGTATTAAATTTCGTTTTAACCGGTTCATAGGTGATGAACCTACTATCTATATTTCATTAAATAATCTACCAAATACCCAACGTTTGTTCTATTAAGACAATATCTTGCTCAACGTAATGAAAATTGTATACATAAGAGCAGTTGGAAATCATTCGAATGTACAATAATGTAAATATCAAATATATTGACAAAATTACTTCTTCATATTAAATAGCATTTTTAACGTCCTCCTATTTCATAATGTAAATATCAATATTACATTGATTTTAATGTGATTGTTCTGTTTTATTTTTTGCTACCATTCCCTCTCTTAGAGTACAGTGTGTATCTCCCAAAATTGTGGTGGATCCGCGTTTATGTTTTAGGTGGACATACTTCTTACAGAATAGGCGTACCGTTTGTTCAAGCAATTGGGATTTCTGTTTTAGGCGCTGTACAATTTATCCATCTCTTGTATTCCTCAATTGTTTGAGGTCGCTAACATATGCGAAGGTTTGAAACTTACATCGAGTGCCTATGAAAATGGTATTTGCAGAAATTGCAGCACTGGCAGTATCGCTATATACACCACATAATTTGAACTGTTGGCTAGACGAGAGTCCACAAGTTTTTTTTGTTGGGATTTGTATAATAAATTGTTATCGATTCTGGAATCACATATAATCGGGATTTATCGATGAGCTCCCAAATTGATACATATTTGGTCTTATTAAGTAAATATTTTAAATGAGGAGAGTTGCGATTTGTCGCAGCGGTCAAAGAGTCAAAGCCACTAGGCGTTGGATGGTGTGGTGAAACATAATTTTCTTTTAGATATGCCTTTATTTCATATTCTTGTACGCAATGTCTCTCTCTCTGTGCGTTTATGCTGCATTGTTACACTACAATATTGATTAATATGAAATATAATTCCATTCGAATTAAGGTAAATGGTACCCATTCGTAAATCCTGTTCACCATATATATATATATATATATATATAGGACTTTGAGTATTTCGTACTTAAGATAAAAGGTATTGGGAAAATGTAGGGTCATTTTCTAAGCACCGCTATGAGCATTGTAGCAATTCGCCATTCACTCGTTCTTTGGTTCACTACCAAAAAGCACCACAATCCTGTAGAAAAGGTAAACTATATTGTTATATGTACAATTAAATAAAATATCCAAATTTATTTATAGTAGCATCAACGCAAACAGTATCTATGACCATTACGAATCATAAAAAAACACCTACCTATCTCGAGAAGAAACTTAAGAGATTTTCTACCACATAAAAATCAAAAACATTAAATTACAACCAATTTGGTTGAAAATATTTATGCATCAAAGCCTCAAATAATGCATCCCTTTTAAAGTCGTATGTGAGAAACAGAAAACAATTTGTCCAAATCAAACAATGTAAAAGTGCAAAAAGAAACGAGATGGCTTAACTTGTAAAGGCAAAAAACTATCAAACTTTTTGGATAAAAGTATTTTAAATCTGTAAAAGAATTTGTTTTTGTATTGTATTTGTAGTTTATTTGTGTAAAAACAAAATGAAAGAAACAAGTATTTGTGTTCCAGCGTTTTTCTGTTTTCATGGACCTAGGCCTTATTCTTACGAGTTGTCTCTTATTATATTTTTTAATTACTGCAATAAATGTACACTTTTGTTGATTTTTTACATTGTGTTGATTTTTTACTTTTTATACTCTCCACCATGAGATTCACAGTCAAGTACTTAAAATCGATCGGTTGTTATACCATGATAAATTACTGCCAAAAGAAAATGAAATATCAAAATACAGGCTATTGGAAATTTGGATTAGGACCTTATACCGGAATCCGAAAATTGGCAGTACAGTTATATGGGACCTATACTAAATCGCAGACATATATCGATAATTGTTTGTAGGAAGATTCGACGACCAATGAGAACTCATTGTATGAAATTAGAATCAATTCGACTGATAAATGTACAAAAAATCCGAAAATTGGGCCAATATTGATAATTTTTGGTGGGGAGATTCTGTACCCAATGAGAGTCCCAAATATAAAATTACAGCCAATTCGTTTGAAAAACCTTCTCAAACCTTGCAAAATTCCGAATACTAGGCATAACGTTATATGGGGGGTACCGTAAAAAGGGGAGCAATATTGATAAATTTTTGTTGGAAGGTGTGCTACACCATTCGGCTGAAAATCTTGTTCAAAATCCCCAAAATAAAAAGTAAACTTAGAGCTTGTACGTGATGTTACTCCAGCGACGTGTGTTGAATTGGACTTAGCGCGTTTACTAATCAGTACAAAACAACATTAAAAAATGAGATAACATCAGTAGTGTTGGCGGTTTATTTGGGATACCATTTGTATTTTGTTGTTTTTATAAAAAAACAACTATTTATTAGTGGGGAATGTATGGCATTGTTTGCCGAGGGGTAAGGCAGGGAAGACTATAGTTTCGGATCACGCCACTGATCCTCATCAGTTCCCTTAGTTTTTTGTTAGGATATTCTCCCCAGAAGCTATTGCTTCTATACAAAAAACCTTTCATACCCAAATGTCTCTTGTAACAAAGAGATAATTGTATTTTCATTTTTTAAATCGATGTGTTTTGCCTTGTTATACATAACTGTATCAAAATCTCATCTCTAGAAAAATGGACTTGTTGCCTTTACAAGTTAAGCCAGGATATTTATTTTTGAGAATATACGTTAAATCCCTTCATAAATCCACTTTTGTATATCCCATCGTATCATTTTGAACATATATAAGTTGGATTTAGGTGAGAGGTGAAATTTCTGAAAGAAGTTTGCTACCGAACTGGCTGCAATTAAGTGTGACGAAAATTCTGATATGTGTCCATATTTTAACATAACTCTCTATTGCAGATTTTTGGTCATTTACCACAAAGTACCCCTACTTTCGGCATGTTACAGGCGCATTCAACACATTAATTTATGGTTAATTAAAAAATCTATTTGGACATTTTTATTGATATTTTTGTAATTTTTTTTCGAACAAAATAGTTATTTGCTCTCACACCAAAAATTATTTGGCTGTATAATTGTAGTGTAATTTGAAATTTTGCGCATCCTACTGTCGGTAATAGCGATTTTCAAATTATTTTCGAAATTTTTGGTTCCTTTTTTGGAAATTTCATAGATTTGTGAAATTGTGAAAATAAATATTTGTTGGACTGCTTCGCTATCGTTTTTTCTTTAGAATCATGTCGCTCACTCTATTGACACAATTTATTCATGCTTCAGATAATGTGATCAAATTTATTGCCTCGTACTATATGCTTAATTCGGAAAGTCATATGATTTTCAACCTTGAAATTCGGAGCTCGGAACTTCAAGAGTTATGGTCTAAAGTCAAAGACACTTACGACAAGTATATTGGCTATTTGTTGACATTAGAGGGTACAACATCTGAGCAAATCTCTTCTGCCGACTCGAAGGATCAATCTTCAAATCTAAGTTCCATTGAGTGTTTGTCGAAGATCAATAAAAAGATTCACAATCTCAATTCCGTGAAATTTCCTCCTGCAACTCTTGTCGTCGTTAATGCTAGCACACCGCAACCCACGTCAGCTCCAAATCTTGCAAAAATCGGTATTGAATCTAATCAACCTCCTGCTAAAATTAGTAGTTCTAGTAATAATTTGGATATGAATATCCCAAATTCATCAAATATTGTTAAAACAGAAATTGCAAATCATGCAGAAGTTTCCGTTTGTAATTGGTGGTATCAACGGCTGCATTTCAGCCACGTCAGTCAATGATGTAGTTACGGATCACTGGGAATCAATTTTGGTATATATTTGTCAGCACCGTTTACCTAAAATAACTGCAGTATAAAAGATAAATCGTCGCTATTCTCTTGGGTAAGTTTGAATAAATTCCTTACTGAAAGGTTTCAATCTTTAGCTTGTTTACGAGACATTCCAAGTAAATGGAAAGGTGGCATCGACTTCTACTGGCACTAGACATAGAGTACTATGTAGTCAGGTGTTCCATTCCTCCCAAAATTGAAATGTCATGTTGGATACTGCTATGGTCAACATCTTGCATTCCGCAGTTTCATATCCAGTTCTTGCGCTTATCGACCCTGGTTCAGAGGCTTCGTTCATACCTGAACATTTGCAAAAACGTTTCAAATTACCCACTCAGTAAATCTCTGCCACCGTTTCTGGAGTAAATAGTTCAACTTATGCCACTTCCAAGAAAAATTGTTCAACTCGCAACGATTCTCGCTTAGATTCTTCTTTATTTGTTGATGCAATTGCTTTCGTTCTACCAAAAATATCTGGAAATCTTGCTTCAGGGTACCTTAGTTAAAACCTTACTTCTTGCTTATCTAATTTTACTTTAGCCGGTGCCTACCTCTTTAATTGTAGTCCTGTCGATTTGTTGTGAGGAGTAGATTTGTATCCACAGATCTTGAAGGAAGGGACGCAACGAAATGTTTTGGGGTCCCTCCTAGCCCAAAATGCGTCCGGTCAAAATTCATTTAATTTTCGTAATTCTCGCTTACCTAGATTTTTGTTGCTAGATCAGTCCATCCTTGCTTTCGAACAGTTCACTCCTTCCTTTATCTTGGCTTTTTTTGCCAATTTGTTTGAATTCGTGAAGAATTCGTTCACGCGATAGTTATAGCAAAATACACAATCATATTTGAATTAAACAAAACATTGCTCAAAACTCAACTACCGTACATATTGCTGCATTTTATCTACAATGCAAATACTAACCTAGAATAAATCGCGATTTAGTGTAATTCAAGTTGCATTGCACTCTAGCGCTGCAAGGTGGGCGGCAATGTTTAGGTTCGATAATTTTTTTACGACAATGTATATGTTCGATATTCACATTAATTGGCCACTCATTTGAGTCAATAGGAAAATCTTCTCTGCACTTCTTTTAGGAGTCACATTCGCCTGGATCGGATTGTAAGAGAGAGTATCCGCTCTTTCCTACGCTCTCTCCTAGAAGTCACATTCGCTCAGTTCGAATGCAGAGAGGACTTTCCAGTGCTACCGTGGTCGATATGATCTCGACCTTGTTTACGCTATATTTGCTTACAACGACTCACTTGCGTTCACGCTTTCGTTGCTAAAACATCCATTCTCGCTGTCGTTGATCATAGACTTGCATTCTCGCTTTCGTTGCTAAAACTTACTTTCTTGCTGTCGATCGTTAGCGCACGCCAAGTTAAAATTTTGTTGCTTTCTAAACTTACTAACTTGCCGAATAAAATTTGAAAATATACTTAACACAAACCTTTATTTATTTTGTTATTTCCTTTTTTGATTTTTCTCTCCCCTAATCGGTATCTAGCCAACAATATGTCATCAATCTGTTCATCTATGTCTTCGCTCATCTTATTAACCCTAAAGCCCAAATTCATGTCTCGTTTCATGGCAACTGTAATATAGTGCGTAATCATTTGATTTACGCCTGTCCCTACATCGCATTTCCTGTGTGGCAATAATATACAATTCCATTAATGTAAATTATATACAGTGTTGGCGTGATACCGATGAAGGGGAGAAAAACCAATAATGAAATAAAAACAAAATAAAACAATTTGGTATTAGAATATATTTTCAATATTTATTTGGCAAGTTAATGAGTTTCGAAAAGAAACAAAACTTTACCTTAAGGCGTGCGTGCGAGATCGAAAGCGAGTTTAAACAACGAGAGTCAGATTGTAAGTTTTAGCAATGAGAGTTAGAATGCAAGTGAGTCGTGGTGAGCAAATGTAGCGACGACCGTAGCACTGGAAAGTCCTCTCTGCATCCGAACTCAGCGAATGTGACTTCTAGGAGAAAGGGTAGGAAAGAGCGGATATTCTCTCCTACAATCCGAACCAGGCGAATGTGACTCCTAGAAGTGCAGAGAGAATTCCCCCATTGACTCAAATGAGTGGCCAATTATTGTGAATAATAATTGGTATGCTACGGAAGGGGTGAACAACATATCGAACATATACATTGTCGTAAACAATGTATCGAACCTAAACATTGCCGCCCACCTTGCAGCGCTACAATGCAATGCAACATGAATTAGATTAAATCGCGCTTATTCTAGATTAGTATTTGCATTGAGAATAAATTGCAGCAATATGTATGTTTTATTGAGCAATTTTTGTTAATTCAAATAAGATTGTGTATTTTGATACAACTAATTTTGACGGAAGAAAACCAAAGTATTGGTTACTATTTAAACTATTTTGTTAACTGGACGACGAACAATTCCTTGTTGGACCTAAAGAGTTTGCTCATGGCAGAGCACAACGAGTTATTGAACTTGCATATTAGCTAAGTATAATTCGATTTTTTTCTATTGTGCAATAGAAGTAAATAGTACAAATGTTAACTAGAGAAGTCTATTGATAAGACTTAGAGAGAAATCGACTATTATTTGTTAATGTGGCGAACGAGAAAGAGTAACGAGATAGATGGCCCGATGTAAGTTGAACCGTATCGAAAGGGATCTAGATGTTATGCAAGCCTGTGTGCATACCAAAAAAGTAAACAAAACAAAACGCGACAACTAAAACAAATACGATAGAAAGCAGCCAAAATGGAGCAGAACAAAGAAGAGATGACTTCTAAGAAACTGCTTTTGTTGAAAAGCAGATACAAAGGTTACGAGGCTGATTTCCACCAGGAATGGAAATAGCGTGAACTAATTCTGAAAAGGCAAACAATTTGGCAAGAAAACGGAACGATAAATGGTTGATGTTAAATCTATGACAGCGATAGAGACAGGGAGCTTTGGGGATGGACGGATGCACTTTGCGAAAGATAGGAAGACTGGTCTAGCAACGAAAATCTATGTAAGCGAGATTGGCATTAGAAGAAAAAGCTAAATGAATTTTTACCGGACACAACGACGATAATTCCTCTCACACAACATGTCCGACGGTGACGGATGCTTCAAGTTGGGAACATATAAAAGTCGCCAAAGTCGGTGTAGTGTTCTGTGGCGAGATTCATCCTCAGCAAAATCCAACGCAGTCCTAAAGACCTGGACTAAGGACGAAGGCATAGGACCAGTATGAATCCAGCCGAATATCGTGTTTTGGGCTAAGAAGGAACCCAAAACATTTCGTTGCGTCCCTTCCCTCAAGATCGAGAGGTCTAGAATTGAAGAGGTGAGCATCGGCTAAAGGAAGATTGGGCAAGCAAGAAGTGAGATTAGAACTAAAGGGCACTGAAGGAGGATTTCCAAATATTTTTAGTAGAACGAAAGCATTTGCTTCAACAAATAAAGAAGAATCTAAGCGAGAACCGATGCGAATAGAAAAAATTTTCTTGGAAGTGGCATAAGTTGAACTATTTACTCCAGAAACGGTGGCAGAGATTACCTGAGTGGGCAATTTAAGACGATTTTGCAAATATTCAGATATGAAGGAAACCTATGAAACAGGATCAATCAGAGCACAAGCTGGGTACAAAACTCCTAAATGAAGTATGTTGACCATAGCAGTACCCAACAAGACATTGCGATTTTGGGATGTATGAAACACTTGTCTATTTAATACTCTAGGACAAGCGCCAGTCGAAGTTAATGCCACATTGCCATCTACTTGTGGAGTATTGACAATATTTGTCGCGATATGATTCGAAGGTCTAGATGAT
>NW_026873092.1:0-14123 GCF_032173495.1 Musca vetustissima | reverse complement strand
AGTGACAGTGGAGACTCTGTGTAAAAAACGAACGGATTTTCTCGATTTTCATTGCAAGTCCCAGTGACAGTGGAGACTCTGTGTAAAAAACGTCATATTGCGCAAAAACTAAAATGGACGCAGTATGGAGACCCACATCAGGTGAAAGGTCTCGAAATGTACTTTCAGAATATATGCACCTTATGCCGAAAAACAAACTTTCGCCTAACGGATTTTCTCGATTTTCATTGCAAGTCTCAGTGACAGTGGGGACTCTGTGTAGAAAACGTCATATTGCGCAAAAACTAAAATGGACGCAGTATGGAGAACCACATCAGTTGAAAAGTCTCGAAATGTACTTTCAGAATATATACACCTTGTGCCGAAAAACAAACTTTCGCCTATTTCATTGCAAGTCTCAGTGACAGTGGGGACTCTGTGTAGAAAACGTCATATTGCGCAAAAACTAAAATGGACGCAGTATGGAGACCCACATCAATTGAAAGGTCTCGAAATGTGCTTTCAGAATATATACACCTTGTGCAGAAAAACAAACTTTCGCCTAACGGATTTTCTCGATTTTCATTGCAAGTCTCAGTGACAGTGGGGACTCTGTGTAAAAAAACGTCATATTGCGCAAAAACTAAAATGGACGCAGTATGGAGAACCACATCAGTTGAAAAGTCTCGAAATGTACTTTCAGAATATATACACCTTGTGCCGAAAAACAAACTTTCGCCTAACGGATTTTCTCGATTTTCATTGCAAGTCCCAGTGACAGTGGGGACTCTGTGTAAAAAACGTCATATTGCGCAAAAACTAAAATGGACGCAGTATGGAGACCCACATCAGGTGAAAGGTCTCGAAATGTACTTTCAGAATATATGCACCTTATGCCGAAAAACAAACTTTCGCCTAACGGATTTTCTCGATTTTCATTGCAAGTCTCAGTGACAGTGGGGACTCTGTGTAGAAAAAACGTCATATTGCGCAAAAACTAAAATGGACGCAGTATGGAGACCCACATCAATTGAAAGGTCTCGAAATGTACTTTCAGAATATATACATCTGATGCCGAAAAACAAACTTTCGCCTAACGGATTTTCTCGATTTTCATTGCAAGTCCCAGTGACAGTGGGGACTGTGTGTAGAAAACGTCATATTGCGCAAAAACTAAAATGGACGCAGTATGGAGACCCACATCAATTGAAAGGTCTCGAAGTGTGCTTTCAGAATATATACACCTTGTGCCGAAAAACAAACACTCGCCTAACGGATTTTCTCGATTTTCATTGCAAGACTCTGTGTAAAAAAACGTCATATTGCGCAAAAACTAAAATGGACGCAGTATGGAGAACCACATAAAGTTAAAGGCCTCGAAACCTACTTTCAGAATATATACACCTTATGCCGAAAAACAAACTTTCGCCTAACGGATTTTCTCGATTTTCATTGCAAGTCCCAGTGACAGTGGAGACTCTGTGTAGAAAACGTAATATTGCGCAAAAACTAAAATGGACGCAGTATGGAGACCCACATCAATTGAAAGGTCTCGAAATGTACTTTCAGAATATATACACCTTATGCCGAAAAACAAACTTTCGCCTAACGGATTTTCTCGATTTTCATTGCAAGTCTCAGTGACAGTGGGGACTCTGTGTAGAAAACGTCATATTGCGCAAAAACTAAAATGGACGCAGTATGGAGACCACATCAATTGAAAGGTCTCGAAATGTACTTTCAGTATATACACACCATATGCCGGAAAACAAACCTTCGCCTAACGGATTTTCTCGATTTTCATTGCAAGTCTCAGTGACAGTGGGGACTCTGTGTAGAAAACGCCATATTGCGCAAAAACTAAAATGGACGCAGTATGGAGAACCACATCAGTTGAAAAGTCTCGAAATGTACTTTCAGAATATATACACCTTGTGCCGAAAAACAAACTTTCGCCTAACGGATTTTCTCGATTTTCATTGCAAGTCCCAGTGACAGTGGAGACTCTGTGTAAAAAACGTCATATTGCGCAAAAACTAAAATGGACGCAGTATGGAGACCCACATCAGGTGAAAGGTCTCGAAATGTACTTTCAGAATATATACACCTTATGCCGAAAAACAAACTTTCGCCTAACGGATTTTCTCGATTTTCATTGCAAGTCTCAGTGACAGTGGGGACTCTGTGTAGAAAACGTCATATTGCGCAAAAACTAAAATGGACGCAGTATGGAGACCCACATCAATTGAAAGGTCTCGAAATGTACTTTCAGAATATATACACCTTATGCCGAAAAACAAACTTTCGCCTAACGGATTTTCTCGATTTTCATTGCAAGTCCCAGTGACAGTGGGGACTGTGTGTAGAAAACGTCATATTGCGCAAAAACTAAAATGGACGCAGTATGGAGACCCACATCAATTGAAAGGCCTCGAAACCTACTTTCAGAATATATACACCTTGTGCCGAAAAACAAACACTCGCCTAACGGATTTTCTCGATTTTCATTGCAAGACTCTGTGTAAAAAAACGTCATATTGCGCAAAAACTAAAATGGACGCAGTATGGAGAACCACATAAAGTTAAAGGCCTCGAAACCTACTTTCAGAATATATACACCTTATGCCGAAAAACAAACTTTCGCCTAACGGATTTTCTCGATTTTCATTGCAAGTCCCAGTGACAGTGGAGACTCTGTGTAGAAACTCTGTGTAGAAAACGAAATATTGCGCAAAAACTAAAATGGACGCAGTATGGAGACCCACATCAATTGAAAGGTCTCGAAATGTACTTTCAGAATATATACACCTTATGCCGAAAAACAAACTTTCGCCTAACGGATTTTCTCGATTTTCATTGCAAGTCTCAGTGACAGTGGGGACTCTGTGTAGAAAACGTCATATTGCGCAAAAACTAAAATGGACGCAGTATGGAGACCCACATCAATTGAAAGGTCTCGAAATGTACTTTCAGAATATATACACCTTGTGCCGAAAAACAAACTTTCGCCTAACGGATTTTCTCGATTTTCATTGCAAGTCTCAGTGACAGTGGGGACTCTGTGTAGAAAACGTCATATTGCGCAAAAACTAAAATGGACGCAGTATGGAGAACCACATCAATTGAAAGGTCTCGAAATGTACTTTCAGAATATATACACCTACCGACCTTATGCCGAAAAACAAACTTTCGCCTAACGGATTTTCTCGATTTTCATTGCAAGTCCCAGTGACAGTGGGGACTCTGTGTAAAAAAACGTCATATTGCGCAAAAACTAAAATGGACGCAGTATGGAGACCCACATCAATTGAAAGGTCTCGAAATGTACTTTCAGAATATATACACCTTATGCCGAAAAACAAACTTTCGCCTAACGGATTTTCTCGATTTTCATTGCAAGTCCCAGTGCCAGTGGGACTCTGTGTAGAAAACGTCATATTGCGCAAAAACTAAAATGGACGCAGTATGGAGACCCACATCAATTGAAAGGTCTCGAAATGTACTTTCAGAATATATACACCTTGTGCCGAAAAACAAACTTTCGCCTAACGGATTTTCTCGATTTTCATTGCAAGTCTCAGTGACAGTGGGAACTCTGTGTAGAAAACGTCATATTGCGCAAAAACTAAAATGGACGCAGTATGGAGACCCACATCACTTTCAGAATATATACACCATGTGCCGAAAAACAAACTTTCGCCTAACGGATTTTCTCGTTTTTCATTGCAAGTCTCAGTGACAGTGGGGACTCTGTGTAAAAAAACGTCATATTGCGCAAAAACTAAAATGGACGCAGTATGGAGAACCACATCAGTTGAAAAGTCTCGAAATGTACTTTCAGAATATATACACCTTGTGCCGAAAAACAAACTTTCGCCTAACGGATTTTCTCGATTTTCATTGCAAGTCCCAGTGACAGTGGAGACTCTGTGTAAAAAACGTCATATTGCGCAAAAACTAAAATGGACGCAGTATGGAGACCCACATCAATTGAAAGGTCTCGAAATGTACTTTCAGAATATATACACCTTGTGCCGAAAAACAAACTTTCGCCTAACGGATTTTCTCGATTTTCATTGCAAGTCTCAGTGACAGTGGGGACTCTGTGTAGAAAACGTCATATTGCGCAAAAACTAAAATGGACGCAGTATGGAGACCCACATCAATTGAAAGGTCGAAATGTACTTTCAGAATATATACACCTTGTGCCGAAAAACAAACTTTCGCCTAACGGATTTTCTCGATTTTCATTGCAAGTCTCAGTGACAGTGGGGACTCTGTGTAAAAAAACGTCATATTGCGCAAAAACTAAAATGGACGCAGTATGGAGAACCACATCAATTGAAAGGTCTCGAAATGTACTTTCAGAATATATACACCTTGTGCCGAAAAACAAACTTTCGCCTAACGGATTTTCTCGATTTTCATTGCAAGTCTCAGTGACAGTGGGGACTCTGTGTAAAAAACGTCATATTGCGCAAAAACTAAAATGGACGCAGTATGGAGACCACATCAATTGAAAGGTCTCGAAATGTACTTTCAGAATATATACACCTTATGCCGAAAAACAAACTTTCGCCTAACGGATTTTCTCGATTTTCATTGCAAGTCTCAGTGACAGTGGGGACTCTGTGTAAAAAAACGTCATATTGCGCAAAAACTAAAATGGACGCAGTATGGAGAACCACATCAAGTTAAAGGTCTCGAAATGTACTTTCAGAATATATACACCTTATGCCGAAAAACAAACTTTCGCCTAACGGATTTTCTCGATTTTCATTGCAAGTCCCAGTGACAGTGGGGACTCTGTGTAGAAAACGTCATATTGCGCAAAAACTAAAATGGACGCAGTATGGAGACCCACATCAATTGAAAGGTCTCGAAATGTGCTTTCAGAATATATACACCTTGTGCCGAAAAACAAACTTTCGCCTAACGGATTTTCTCGATTTTCATTGCAAGTCTCAGAATATATATTGCGCAAAAACTAAAATGGACGCAGTTGGAGAACCACATGCTCGAAATGTACTTTCAGAATATATACACCTTAAAAAACAAACTTTCGCCTAACGGATTTTCTCGATTTTCATTGCAAGTCCCAGTGACAGTGGGGACTCTGTGTAAAAAAACGTCATATTGCGCAAAAACTAAAATGGACGCAGTATGGAGAACCACATCAGTTGAAAAGTCTCGAAATGTACTTTCAGAATATATACACCTTGTGCCGAAAAACAAACTTTCGCCTAACGGATTTTCTCGATTTTCATTGCAAGTCTCAGTGACAGTGGGGACTCTGTGTAAAAAAACGTCATATTGCGCAAAAACTAAAATGGACGCAGTATGGAGACCCACATCAGTTGAAAGGTCTCGAAATGTACTTTCAGAATATATACACTTTGTGCCGAAACCCAAACTTTCGCCTAACGGATTTTCTCGATTTTCATTGCAAGTCCCAGTGACACTGGGGACTCTGTGTAAAAAACGTCATATTGCGCAAAAACTAAAATGGACGCAGTATGGAGACCCACGTCAATTGAAAGGTCTCGAAATGTACTTTCAGAATATATACACCTTATGCCGAAAAACAAACTTTCGCCAATGACGTCATATTGCGCAAAAACTAAAATGGACGCAGTATGGAGAACCACATAAAGTGAAAGGTCTCGAAACGTACTTTCAGAATATATACACCTTATGCCGAAGAACAAACTTTCGCCTAACGGATTTTCTCGATTTTCATTGCAAGTCCCAGTGACAGTGGGGACTCTGTGTAGAAAACGTCATATTGCGCAAAAACTAAAATGGACGCAGTATGGAGACCCACATCAATTGAAAGGTCTCGATATGTAATTTCAGAATATATACACCTTGTGCCGAAAAACAAACTTTCGCCTAACGGATTTTCTCGATTTTCATTGCAAGTCTCAGTGACAGTGGGGACTCTGTGTAGAAAACGTCATATTGCGCAAAAACTAAAATGGACGCAGTATGGAGACCCACATCAATTGAAAGGTCTCGAAATGTACTTTCAGAATATATACACCTTATGCCGAAAAACAAACTTTCGCCTAACGGATTTTCTCGATTTTCATTGCAAGTCTCAGTGACAGTGGGGACTCTGTGTAAAAAAACGTCATATTGCGCAAAAACTAAAATGGACGCAGTATGGAGAACCACATAAAGTTAAAGGCCTCGAAATGTACTTTCAGAATATATACACCTTATGCCGAAAAACAAACTTTCGCCTAACGGATTTTCTCGATTTTCATTGCAAGTCCCAGTGACAGTGGAGACTCTGTGTAGAAAACGTCATATTGCGCAAAAACTAAAATGGACGCAGTATGGAGAACCACATCAGGTGAAAGGTCTCGAAATGTACTTTCAGAATATATACACCTTATGCCGAAAAACAAACTTTCGCCTAACGGATTTTCTCGATTTTCATTGCAAGTCTCAGTGACAGTGGGGACTCTGTGTAGAAAACGTCATATTGCGCAAAAACTAAAATGGACGCAGTATGGAGACCCACATCAATTGAAAGGTCTCGAAATGTACTTTCAGAATATATACACCTTATGCCGAAAAACAAACTTTCGCCTAACGGATTTTCTCGATTTTCATTGCAAGTCTCAGTGACAGTGGGGACTCTGTGTAGAAAACGTCATATTGCGCAAAAACTAAAATGGACGCAGTATGGAGAACCACATCAAGTTGAAAGGTCTCGAAATGTACTTTCAGAATATATACACCTTATGCCGAAAAACAAACTTTCGCCTAACGGATTTTCTCGATTTTCATTGCAAGTCCCAGTGACAGTGGGGACTCTGTGTAGAAAACGTCATATTGCGCAAAAACTAAAATGGACGCAGTATGGAGAACCACATCAATTGAAAGGTCTCGAAATGTACTTTCAGAATATATACACCTTGTGCCGAAAAACAAACTTTCGCCTAACGGATTTTCTCGATTTTCATTGCAAGTCCCAGTGACAGTGGGGACTCTGTGTAGAAAACGTCATATTGCGCAAAAATTTTTCATTTCATTTTCATTGCAAGTCCCAGTGACAGTGGGGACTCTGTGTAGAAAACGTCATATTGCGCAAAAACTAAAATGGACGCAGTATGGAGACCCACATCAATTGAAAGGTCTCGATACGTACTTTCAGAATATATACACCTTATGCCGAAAAACAAACTTTCGGCTAACGGATTTTCTCGATTTTCATTGCACGTCTCAGTGACAGTGGGGAATCTGTGTAGAAAACATCATATTGCACAAAAACCAAAATGGACGCAGTATGGAGAACCACATCAAGTGAAAGGTCTCAAAATGTACTTTCAGAATATATGCACCTTATGCCGAAAAACAAACTTTCGCCTAACGGATTTTCTCGATTTTCATTGCAAGTCTCAGTGACAGTGGGGACTCTGTGTAGAAAACGTCATATTGCGCAAAAACTAAAATGGACGCAGTATGGAGAACCACATAAAGTTAAAGGCCTCGAAACCTACTTTCAGAATATATACACCTTATGCCGAAAAACAAACTTTCGCCTAACGGATTTTCTCGTTTTTCGTTGCAAGTCTCAGTGACAGTGGGGACTCTGTGTAAAAAAACGTCATATTGCGCAAAAACTAAAATGGACGCAGTATGGAGAACCACATCAGTTGAAAAGTCTCGAAATGTACTTTCAGAATATATACACCTTGTGCCGAAAAACAAACTTTCGCCTAACGGATTTTCTCGATTTTCATTGCAAGTCCCAGTGACAGTGGAGACTCTGTGTAAAAAAACGTCATATTGCGCAAAAACTAAAATGGACGCAGTATGGAGACCCACATCAGTTGAAAAGTCTCGAAATTTACTTTCAGAATATATACACCTTATGCCGAAAAACAAACTTTCGCCTAACGGATTTTCTCGATTTTCATTGCAAGTCTCAGTGACAGTGGGGACTCTGTGTAGAAAACGTCATATTGCGCAAAAACTAAAATGGACGCAGTATGGAGAACCACATAAAGTTAAAGGCCTCGAAACCTACTTTCAGAATATATACACCTTATGCCCAAAAAAAAAACTTTCGCCTAACGGATTTTCTCGATTTTCATTGCAAGTCTCAGTGACAGTGGGGACTCTGTGTAAAAAAACGTCATATTGCGCAAAAACTAAAATGGACGCAGTATGGAGAACCACATCAGTTGAAAAGTCTCGAAATGTACTTTCAGAATATATACACCTTGTGCCGAAAAACAAACTTTCGCCTAACGGATTTTCTCGATTTTCATTGCAAGTCCCAGTGACAGTGGAGACTCTGTGTAAAAAAACGTCATATTGCGCAAAAACTAAAATGGACGCAGTATGGAGACCCACATCAATTGAAAGGTCTCGAAATGTACTTTCAGAATATATACACCTTATGCCGAAAAACAAACTTTCGCCTAACGGATTTTCTCGATTTTCATTGCAAGTCTCAGTGACAGTGGGGACTCTGTGTAAAAAACGTCATATTGCGCAAAAACTAAAATGGACGCAGTATGGAGAACCACATCAGTTGAAAAGTCTCGAAATGTTCTTTCAGAATATATACACCTTGTGCCGAAAAACAAACTTTCGCCTAACGGATTTTCTCGATTTTCATTGCAAGTCTCAGTGACAGTGGGGACTCTGTGTAGAAAACGTCATATTGCGCAAAAACTAAAATGGACGCAGTATGGAGACCCACATCAATTGAAAGGTCTCGAAATGTGCTTTCAGAATATATACACCTTATGCCGAAAAACAAACTTTCGCCTAACGGATTTTCTCGATTTTCATTGCAAGTCTCAGTGACAGTGGGGACTCTGTGTAAAAAAACGTCATATTGCGCAAAAACTAAAATGGACGCAGTATGGAGAACCACATAAAGTTAAAGGCCTCGAAACCTACTTTCAGAATATATACACCTTATGCCGAAAAACAAACTTTCGCCTAACGGATTTTCTCGTTTTTCGTTGCAAGTCTCAGTGACAGTGGGGACTCTGTGTAAAAAAACGTCATATTGCGCAAAAACTAAAATGGACGCAGTATGGAGAACCTCATCAGTTGAAAAGTCTCGAAATGTACTTTCAGAATATATACACCTTGTGCCGAAAAACAAACTTTCGCCTAACGGATTTTCTCGATTTTCATTGCAAGTCCCAGTGACAGTGGAGACTCTGTGTAAAAAAACGTCATATTGCGCAAAAACTAAAATGGACGCAGTATGGAGACCCACATCAGGTGAAAGGTCTCGAAATGTACTTTCAGAATATATGCACCTTATGCCGAAAAACAAACTTTCGCCTAACGGATTTTCTCGATTTTCATTGCAAGTCTCAGTGACAGTGGGGACTCTGTGTAGAAAACGTCATATTGCGCAAAAACTAAAATGGACGCAGTATGGAGAACCACATAAAGTTAAAGGCCTCGAAACCTACTTTCAGAATATATACACCTTATGCCGAAAAACAAACTTTCGCCTAACGGATTTTCTCGATTTTCATTGCAAGTCCCAGTGACAGTGGAGACTCTGTGTAAAAAAACGTCATATTGCGCAAAAACTAAAATGGACGCAGTATGGAGAACCACATCAATTGAAAGGTCTCGAAATGTACTTTCAGAATATATACACCTTGTGCCGAAAAACAAACTTTCGCCTAACGGATTTTCTCGATTTTCATTGCAAGTCTCAGTGACAGTGGGGACTCTGTGTAGAAAACGTCATATTGCGCAAAAACTAAAATGGACGCAGTATGGAGACCCACATCAATTGAAAGGTCTCGAAATGTACTTTCAGAATATATACACCTTGTGCCGAAAAACAAACTTTCGCCTAACGGATTTTCTCGATTTTCATTGCAAGTCTCAGTGACAGTGGGGACTCTGTGTAGAAAACGTCATATTGCGCAAAAACTAAAATGGACGCAGTATGGAGACCCACATCAGGTGAAAGGTCTCGAAATGTACTTTCAGAATATATACACCTTATGCCGAAAAACAAACTTTCGCCTAACGGATTTTCTCGATTTTCATTGCAAGTCTCAGTGACAGTGGGGACTCTGTGTAGAAAACGTCATATTGCGCAAAAACTAAAATGGACGCAGTATGGAGAACCACATAAAGTTAAAGGCCTCGAAACCTACTTTCAGAATATATACACCTTATGCCGAAAAACAAACTTTCGCCTAACGGATTTTCTCGTTTTTCGTTGCAAGTCTCAGTGACAGTGGGGACTCTGTGTAAAAAAACGTCATATTGCGCAAAAACTAAAATGGACGCAGTATGGAGAACCACATCAGTTGAAAAGTCTCGAAATGTACTTTCAGAATATATACACCTTGTGCCGAAAAACAAACTTTCGCCTAACGGATTTTCTCGATTTTCATTGCAAGTCCCAGTGACAGTGGAGACTCTGTGTAAAAAAACGTCATATTGCGCAAAAACTAAAATGGACGCAGTATGGAGACCCACATCAGGTGAAAGGTCTCGAAATGTACTTTCAGAATATATGCACCTTATGCCGAAAAACAAACTTTCGCCTAACGGATTTTCTCGTTTTTCTTGCAAGTCTCAGTGACAGTGGGGACTCTGTGTAAAAAACGTCATATTGCGCAAAAACTAAAATGGACGCAGTATGGAGAACCACATCAGTTGAAAAGTCTCGAAATGTACTTTCAGAATATATACACCTTGTGCCGAAAAACAAACTTTCGCCTAACGGATTTTCTCGATTTTCATTGCAAGTCCCAGTGACAGTGGGGACTGTGTGTAGAAAACGTCATATTGCGCAAAAACTAAAATGGACGCAGTATGGAGACCCACATCAATTGAAAAGTCTCGAAATGTACTTTCAGAATATATACACCTTGTGCCGAAAAACAAACTTTCGCCTAACGGATTTTCTCGATTTTCATTGCAAGTCTCAGTGACAGTGGGGACTCTGTGTAGAAAACGTCATATTGCGCAAAAACTAAAATGGACGCAGTATGGAGACCCACATCAATTGAAAGGTCTCGAAATGTGCTTTCAGAATATATACATCTTATGCCGAAAAACAAACTTTCGCCTAACGGATTTTCTCGATTTTCATTGCAAGTCCCAGTGACACTGGGGACTCTGTGTAAAAAAAACGTCATATTGCGCAAAAACTAAAATGGACGCAGTATGGAGAACCACATAAAGTTAAAGGCCTCGAAACCTACTTTCAGAATATATACACCTTATGCCGAAAAACAAACTTTCGCCTAACGGATTTTCTCGTTTTTCGTTGCAAGTCTCAGTGACAGTGGGGACTCTGTGTAAAAAAAACGTCATATTGCGCAAAAACTAAAATGGACGCAGTATGGAGAACCACATCAGTTGAAAAGTCTCGAAATGTACTTTCAGAATATATACACCTTGTGCCGAAAAACAAACTTTCGCCTAACGGATTTTCTCGATTTTCATTGCAAGTCCCAGTGACAGTGGAGACTCTGTGTAAAAAAACGTCATATTGCGCAAAAACTAAAATGGACGCAAACATCAATTGAAAGGTCTCGAAATGTACTTTCAGAATATATACACCTTATGCCGAAAAACAAACTTTCGGGTAACGGATTTTCTCGATTTTCATTGCAAGTCCCAGTGACAGTGGAGACTCTGTGTAAAAAAACGTCATATTGCGCAAAAACTAAAATGGACGCAGTATGGAGACCCACATCAGGTGAAAGGTCTCGAAATGTACTTTCAGAATATATACACCTTATGCCGAAAAACAAACTTTCGCCTAACGGATTTTCTCGATTTTCATTGCAAGTCTCAATGACAGTGGGGACTCTGTGTAGAAAACATCATATTGCGCAAAAACTAAAATGGACGCAGTATGGAGAACCACATAAAGTTAAAGGCCTCGAAATGTACTTTCAGAATATATGCACCTTATGCCGAAAAACAAACTTTCGCCTAACGGATTTTCTCGTAATATTGCGCACCAACTAAAATGGACGCAGTATGGAGACCCACATCAATTGAAAGGTCTCGAAATGTACTTTCAGAATATATACACCTTATGCCGAAAAACAAACTTTCGCCTAACGGATTTTCTCGATTTTCATTGCAAGTCCCAGTGACAGTGGGGACTCTGTGTAAAAAAACGTCATATTGCGCAAAAACTAAAATGGACGCAGTATGGAGAACCACATAAAGTTAAAGGCCTCGAAACCTACTTTCAGAATATATACACCTTATGCCGAAAAACAAACTTTCGCCTAACGGATTTTCTCGTTTTTCATTGCAAGTCCCAGTGACAGTGGGGACTCTGTGTAAAAAAACGTCATATTGCGCAAAAACTAAAATGGACGCAGTATGGAGAACCACATCAGTTGAAAAGTCTCGAAATGTACTTTCAGAATATATACACCTTGTGCCGAAAAACAAACTTTCGCCTAACGGATTTTCTCGATTTTCATTGCAAGTCCCAGTGACAGTGGAGACTCTGTGTAAAAAAACGTCATATTGCGCAAAAACTAAAATGGACGCAGTATGGAGACCCACATCAATTGAAAGGTCTCGAAATGTACTTTCAGAATATATACACCTTATGCCGAAAAACAAACTTTCGCCTAACGGATTTTCTCGAAATTGCAAGTCTCAGACAATGTGTACTTATTGCAAAATATATACACCTTATGCCGAAATACACCTTATGCCGAAAAACAAACTTTCGCCTAACGGATTTTCTCGATTTTCATTGCAAGTCTCAGTGACAGTGGGGACTCTGTGTAGAAAACGTCATATTGCGCAAAAACTAAAATGGACGCAGTATGGAGAACCACATAAAGTTAAAGGCCTCGAAACCTACTTTCAGAATATATACACCTTATGCCGAAAAACAAACTTTCGCCTAACGGATTTTCTCGATTTTCATTGCAAGTCTCAGTGACAGTGGGGACTCTGTGTAAAAAACGTCATATTGCGCAAAAACTAAAATGGACGCAGTATGGAGAACCACATCAATTGAAAGGTCTCGAAATGTACTTTCAGAATATATACACCTTGTGCCGAAAAACAAACTTTCGCCTAACGGATTTTCTCGATTTTCATTGCAAGTCTCAGTGACAGTGGGGACTCTGTGTAAAAAACGTCATATTGCGCAAAAACTAAAATGGACGCAGTATGGAGAACCACATCAATTGAAAGGTCTTGAAATGTACTTTCAGAATATATACACCTTGTGCCGAAAACCAAACTTTCGCCTAACGGATTTTCTCGATTTTCATTGCAAGTCTCAGTGACAGTGGGGACTCTGTGTAAAAAAACGTCATATTGCGCAAAAACTAAAATGGACGCAGTATGGAGACCCACATCAATTGAAAGGTCTCGAAATGTACTTTCAGAATATATACACCTTATGCCGAAAAACAAACTTTCGCCTAACGGATTTTCTCGATTTTCATTGCAAGTCCCAGTGACAGTGGGGACTCTGTGTAGAAAACGTCATATTGCGCAAAAACTAAAATGGACGCAGTATGGAGACCCACATGAAGTGAAAGGTCTTGAAACCTTCTTTTAAAATATATACACCTTATGCCGAAAAACAAACTTTCGCCTAACGGATTTTCTCGATTTTCATTGCAAGTCTCAGTGACAGTGGGGACTCTGTGTAAAAAAACGTCATATTGCGCAAAAACTAAAATGGACGCAGTATGGAGAACCACATAAAGTTAAAGGCCTCGAAACCTACTTTCAGAATATATACACCTTATGCCGAAAAACAAACTTTCGCCTAACGGATTTTCTCGTTTTTCGTTGCAAGTCTCAGTGACAGTGGGGACTCTGTGTAAAAAAACGTCATATTGCGCAAAAACTAAAATGGACGCAGTATGGAGAACCACATCAGTTGAAAAGTCTCGAAATGTACTTTCAGAATATATACACCTTGTGCCGAAAAACAAACTTTCGCCTAACGGATTTTCTCGATTTTCATTGCAAGTCCCAGTGACAGTGGAGACTCTGTGTAAAAAAACGTCATATTGCGCAAAAACTAAAATGGACGCAGTATGGAGACCCACATCAGGTGAAAGGTCTCGAAATGTACTTTCAGAATATATGCACCTTATGCCGAAAAACAAACTTTCGCCTAACGGATT